>NC_041392.1:147333230-147428120 GCF_002162155.2 Triticum dicoccoides
TATATAAAGATTCAGGTGGGGAACTCCCCCCCGGTGAAAATTCAAAAAAAAAAATTACACAGAAGGTGTGGCCGCTCTTCCTATTTTCACACGTTTTTTTTTGCTAGCCTTTCTATTTTTCACATGTCATTTGCACTGCCCTAAATTCATGCACACACAAACAAAAGAGTTGCACTGTCCCTGTTTTCTTGCGAGTACCAGTTATTACACTACCCTACAAGTTGCTCAAAAGAAATTATTACACTACTGTACAAAAGCAGGTAGTCACTTAACACTACCCTACAAAAATATGTTCGCTTAGCCCGTAAGCAAGAAAGATATAACAAGTCCCCCTCCCCCCTCTACATTCATCCATCGTAAAATCAGTTTGAAGGGCGCGAACATTTTCTAATTTCCTGATTTTTTTTGAATTTGTGAAGAAAATCTGAAAATGGGGAGAATTTTTGAAATTCTGAACAGTTTTTGAAAAGCAAGGACATTTTTTGAAATTGCCAAACATTTTCAGAAATGCATTTTCTTAATTTGCAAACAAAATTTGAAAACAGAAACATTTTTTGAAATTTTCAAACATTTTTCAGAAATACATTTTCTTAATTTGCGAACAAAATTTGAAAACAGAAACATTTTTTGAAATTTTCAAACATTCATTAAAATTTTAAAAAATATTGGAATGCCAAATATTTTTTAAAATAAATAAGAAACTTGAAAAGTAAAAGAAGTAAAAAAAATAAAAAAGAAACAGACAAGAAAACAGAAAAACCCATAAAAACCAGGCAAAACCGGCCAGGAACCTTTCCTAAACCGGGATCGGTCGAACACTTTACGACCGGCCCGGAACGCTCTTTCTCTACTCATGAAGCATCGGTAAATCGACGCAAAGAGCGGCGAATAGGAAATTGCGTATATTTCATCTAAAAAAAGGAAATTTCGTATATCATGGGGATGCCTTTTAGTTTTAGGTATCCGTGGCACTTCATTGGTAGTGGGCCGGCCCAAGTACGTAAGTGAAAAGGCCACTACAGCTTTTAAATGCAAATGATGCATCTCTCTGTAAAGAAAATGAAAGAAAAACACAAGAAAAATCCCAATCAATTGTAGAAATAATCACAACTTGCCCAATAAAAAAAATTACTGTGATCATTGTCAAAAATGTGTATTCGAAATAATCTGTGCTCACCGAAATAATAAGAATGTACATATGTACGTCGATGCTATTTCCTTGCCTCTACTTGTTTTCAGTATCTTCTAGAAATTAAAGCATCTTCTTTTTCAGTACCTAATTCTTCCATATATTTGCAAATGGAAGCAAAATATAGCAGCATTGTACATAAACATGAAGCATCCTATATCTATATAAAATAAAATGTAAGATGACTAAGAATTGCACACAAGGTGTGGCCGCTCTTCCTATTTTCACACGGTTTTTTTTGCCAGCCTTTCTATTTTCACATGTCATTTGCACTGCCCTAAATTCACGCACACACAAACAAAATAGTTGCACTGTCCCTATTTTCTTGCGGGTACTCAGTTATTACACTATCCTACAAGTTGCTCAAAAAAAGTTATTACACTACCCTACAAAAGCAGGTAGTCACTTAACACTACCCTACAAAAAAACGTTCGCTTAGCCTGGAAGCAAGGAAGATATATGCATGCCACTGCAAGTATATAACAAGCCCCCCTCCCCCCCTCTACATTCATCCATCGTAAAATCCAGTTTGAAGGCCTTAATCTTTCATACAACCCTCTCAGTTTTCCACAAGAAACTAAATGGATCGGTCCATGAAGGTCTTTGTGGTCGTCTTCCTGCTCCTTGTGGCTACAGGTGCGTATCCCGTACTTACTACTCCCTCTGTCCGAAAAAGCTTGTCCCTCAAATGGATGTCTCTTAAATGGATGTATCTAGCATCAAGTTAGTGCTAGATAAATTCATTCGAGGGACAAGCTTTTTCGGACAGAGGGAGTATTTAAGATAACTGACAATACTGCTATAATTATGTACTACTGTATGTGAGATGGCTGATTTCCTCCTATGAATTTTGCCGTGTAGGGTTCCAGGGAGCAGTGCAGGTAGTTTTGGCGAGGGAGTGTAGGTCAGAGAGCAAAAAATTTGTGGGGCTGTGCGTGAGCGACACCAACTGTGCAAGCGTTTGCCTGACCGAGCGTTTCCCCGGAGGCAAGTGCGACGGCTATCGGCGATGTTTCTGCACCAAGGACTGCTAGATGGCCCCGTTTTCTTCTTGCATACATGCTTCCGTGTAATAATAACTGAATAATACTAGATCTGCATCTATATCTATGTAATGTACGGTGCATATGTGAGTGCTACCTCTAGGAAGTACTCCCTCCGTTCCGATTTACTCGTCGTGGTTTTAGTTCAAATTTAAACGAAAATCACGACGAGTAAAACGGAACGGAGGGAGTACATGAACATCATACAATCCGAACAAAGTTTCAGCGGGGAACCAGTTCAAGTTGAATAATCCAACACTCCGGAATTCGAGCTCCTACTGTTTTCAGGGTTGAAACGAATATAAGCTTAAACTTGCAGGGTTAACTTCAGCAGAATTGCTTCTAATTCTGCAAAAATATTGAGGATAAAAGAGATTTAAGAATCTAATCTACCAATTTACATATTTTAGACCGATATATTTGTGTTGAGCTACAGGACATATCCCAGATCCGCTGTTGAGCTTCACATGCCTCAGTCACAGGTCAAAATATGCGAGGATGGACGACAGAAACAAGGTGTCAATTTTACAGCTCAGTTCAATAATTTGGGCTAAATCTGTGGCTTCGTGGGATTAATATCAAAATATGTACTCCCTCCGTTCTCTTTTGTAAGACGTTTTAGACAGCTGTCTGTCTAAAACGTCTTACAAAAGTAAACAGAGGGAGTAGTTTTCCTCGGAAGTTTTGCTACCAGAATGTATACAGTTTTCTGAACGAATAAGGTTTCACCATGTAGGGTCTGAAATAAGAGAGACGTAGCCTAAACATCCAAGCTGTAGCTTGCTGTATGCAAGGCCTAACATCCAGCATTTTATTTCTTCATGCCCCAACCAGTAAACAACCCATGGCAGTTCTAACCCTATTAAATTAATTAACTAAAGCTTTCTGTCTAGCTTATCCAAAATCATATAGTCTGTCTAACTATATATGAGATCTCTGATTTTCAGAACTGTCATTCTATAACGGAGGCTCACACGTATTTTCAGCTTCGTTTGTGCACAGCAAAGGAAAACTTCTCAAAAATAAATTTAGACCAAAAAGATAGCAGCAAATTAATCCAGATATGTATTTATCCAGAAACTTGCTAGTTTCAACTAACTTCCAGAATAATGGAAATGAACAATGTACTGGAACTAAATTAGCCAAGCAAATTATTTCAAGCAAATAACACAAAAATATATACATATGCATCTGGTTGTGAAGAATCTAAGAAACAAATAGGTAAATCCACTATGAAATTTTATTCAACAATCCATACCTAGCTACAGATGGAAAGTTGGCGTGTAAAGCATAGTTCTTCATCAGTTAGTAATGCTGTAACTGATAACTCATAGCAAAACTGTAAAACATTGCAGGAATGAACACTGGATATGACAAACCTTAGAACACTTCTTTCTTACTACAACTTTCTACAACAAGTGTCAGCACTTCCTCTTTACCTATGTTGTTCCACAGAACAGCTCTGTTGGCATTTTCAACAACAGCTAGAAGAGTAAGTATCAGCAAGGCCTGGAACACTATCATCATAAGGATGCACAAAATCGTGTGGAGTATGCCAATCGAAATAATAAGTAATATACAGTACTGTATTAGGGAAGCTGTTGATACACATTACAGAGCATGTTTGTAATGCAGAATTCCACAAGAGTAACAATAATAAGTTTATTTCCTAAAGGAACAGGAAGATTCTAACGTCCCAACTGAGACCTAAAAGACGCTGATAGTTGTCTGATCTTAGTACAAAACGCAGACTGAACAAGCCAGGTTCAGAAACTTGTGTATTAGCATGACATGATGAAGAACCAATTCATGACTGTGCCATGCTTTCTTCTCTACTGGATGACGACCAAAACATATTCGAATTCAGAAAATATTAGCAACTACAAAACTGCAAGTGACATACTATAGTGGACACCCAACATCCAGTTAGAGTGTTAGTAAACAGCACAGAAACAGGACTTGCCAGCTTGCTGTGCAGACTCCAGAGTGAAAACTTCATTGTGAAAAAAAAACAGTTAAATACTATTCAAGCCTGTTCTTGGTTCTTGCAATCTGAATCTAGTGGGCACTTCCCCTTTGAGAGTAGCAGCATAGTCTTCAGCAAGGCGAGGCGCAGCTTCCTTGTGAGGACGTATGAACTTGTCCACGAATACCTTCTCACTCACCTGGGCTGCGGTGTAGAAGCTTCGGTTAGGCTTTAGCAATCCATTTTCTTTAAGGAACTTCACAACATAGTACCGAGGTTTGAGCCGGCCTCTAAGCTATAAGTGAGCATTGCCGGCCTGTGAGCAATGTACTCCGGCTCTAACCCAACCTCGGACATCAAGAATTCCGACATGCGCAACAGCCTCTCCTGGGAGTTCCTCAGCACCACAGGAAGCTTGGCAACAGCAATGGCCACCTCAGCTTCCGACCACCTGAAAGTCTTCTTCAGGAACTCCACCTTAGCAGCAATCTTCTCCTCGCTGAGGAATGCGACAGCCAACAGCGCGTGCCTGAACATCGCAGAGCCACGGGGCACACCGACATCTTCGGCACGCGCCACCATGGCCTGGATGCGCTCTGGCTTGCTGGTGAGCAGCCTCGGCACAGGGATGCATAGCTTGGCAATATCACAGTCACCTAGCCCGCACTCCCGGAGGAGCGCGACGTTGGGCTTGACAACGTTCTCCAGGTCGGAGCTGAGGAGGTAGGAGTTGTACTTGAGCGCCTGGAGGAGGTTCTCGAAGGAGCCGAAGAGGGGGACGTAGTACTGCAGCTTGGAGATGATGGTGGGGCGGCGGAAGCGGGCGGGGTCGACCAGGACGAGGCGGGCGATCTGGGACGGGGAGAGCCCGAGGTCCCGGAGCTCGGTGAGGCGCGGGACGAGGGTCTTGTCGACCTCGGAGCAGAGGAGGAGAGGGTCGTACACGACGACGGCGGCGACGTCGGCATCGGAGAGGCCGAGGTCGGAGAGGAAGGCGAGGACGGCCTCGGGCTTGGAGGGGGATTTGAGGCGGGAGAGGACCTTGGAGGCCTTGACGGCCTGCGCCGGGGTGAGGTGGCAAGACGCGACGAGGTAGTCCGCCACGGCGAACGGGGCAGGGCTAGCCGACGCCGCCACGGCGGCGGCGGTGGCGGCGAATCGGGTGTTGGAGAAGAGGCATCGGTGGCGGAACGCGAGTAGGGCACTTGTGGCGCGGGGACGGAGAGAGAGGAGGAGGACGTGTTTCTGGAGGAGAAGCATGGCTGGCGGCGGCGGCCGAGGCGACAGCGGGGGGAGGGCGCGGCGGCGGCGAGAGTCGGACAGGGAGAGCGAAGAGATAGCGGCTATCGTCACGCCAAATGTTATCTTTCCAATTTTTATGAGCAACGGTAATTCCGCGAGCGCCAGTTTTCTGGCGGTTGTAGGCGAGGAAAAGATACAAATCAAACGTCAAAATTTCTTACGTGACAAATCGAACGGTGTAAATTATATTGTCATGAGGATGTCAATTTTTGCGGTGAAAAGTTATTGCATAGAATTGTCTTGTTTGCTAAATGAATGGGACACACTCCCACCAAGCAGTTTGATCAGAAATGAAGCACCAGACCTATCGAAAGCCGTCGATCCTAGCAGAATCTCAAGGTCACATGATCTAATCATGTCACCTCTTTTCAACAAAAAAAGAAAGAATAAGAAAGCAAATTGTTCAGAAACTGCTAATTTTTCCTTCTAATCACTTCCCTGTCGCCTCTTTCCTTGCGGCGTTCCCCAAACCAAGCTCACCATCCACCCACACCGCTCCCCATCTTCGGATTGGACTCCAGCCAACAAAGCAGTTCCTCCCCATGCCTCCCCACCACACTACCCAGTTCCGCGACGACGCTCCTCCCTGATCCATCGTCCTTTTGCTCCGATGCGGAGTGGATCTGGTAGATGTCAATCGTTCGGACTTGGTAAAGGTTGTCGCAACACCTGTAGTAGGACAGAGGACTTATCGCGATGCCCGCGGACCAATTTGCTATGTCTCTATCGCTGACGTCGGTCAAAGATGCCACGTGGATTGGCATGGGTCTTCCTCGGCTAATGAGACCTCGACCCCGAAGTCTTCAGAGTATCTTTTTGATAGGCGCACTTTCTCTTTTTTTTTCTCTGACTTGACTCGGCTTGACCTACTCGACTCAACGGTTAGAGTATCGCTTTCGTACAACGAGAGTCATTGGTTCAAATCCAATCGTAGGTAAAATCAGCCGAAACCCCCGCTTTTGCCAGCATGATAGCAAGCACAGACTGGCATCAAGGAGTAGAATGACCAAAGCATCAGTTGCTTCCACTTGTTTGTTGCCTTCTGGGACCGACAGACAAGGTACCCCCTGTATTCGTGCCAAGGTATTGAGGGGGATAGAGAGGGTTATTTTTGTGATTGGGTCTTTTAGTTGCTTTGCTACTAGAGGTCTAGGTGGTCAGGGGTTTAAAGGCCTAGAATAGGTGTGAGTGGTAGATAGGTCGCCTTCACGATCTTCTACCTTCTATCTTTATCCAAAGTCAGGTAGGGTGGATCGCTTGAGTTGCTTAACCGTCCCTTTACCCGGTGCTCATGATGCGCTACGGAACCTCCGCCATTCTAGCGGTCAAGTTATATAAGATTTGGTTGGAACTTGAAGATGGAGATATTACTGACCATGACGTAGAGGTCGAATTTGATGAGAGCATAGGAGGTCCAGCAGACGCCGTTGAGGAAACTCACCAGTGACAGACTTACACCCTACCTGCCTACTCGGATTACTGAAGGAGCCTATTTGAAATTCAATACCGGCCTTTTTCAAGGATACAAATCGAAAGGCGGGGCGACACTACATGTGCTGCATTGCGGCCTTAGGGGGCGCAACCCCCCATCTCCATCTCGGTTGGGCCCTGGGTTGCCATCTATCTTCCCATCCCCCGACGGAAGACCAGGATTTGTCCATTGTTTTCCTCCCTCTTCAAAGTGCCTCTCATCAAAATCAAAGGGTATTGTACTTTGACAATCCACCCAACCCCTTCCCCAAGCGTGTGATTAGCATATGTGCCTGCTTATGATCACAGCCATACTCGATGTTTTGTAATGTCAATTTTTGCATTTAGGCCTGTAATGCCTACTCTGCCTAGTACTAATTGGTTCATGTGTTCATTGTGTGCATGTTAGTGTTCTGCTCTTCATGTACTATGTCAGATAAGAATTAGAAAATAATAATTTTTGGGATAGCAAACATTATGGTGCTTCCTACTCCATAGATATGCATCTCCATTTGACGGCAATATTTGTATTCATTTCATTTTCTTCCGAGCTTCCAGGTAAGACTAATGCTGCACCAAGTTCCCATTTTCATGCTTCTGATTAGCTTGCATTCACAGTATGCCTCCAAGTAACAGTACTGATGTACCCAGCACACTGTCTCATGCCTCGTATTAATCGCGCTTCCACATTATATTCCTTTTGTTTCATTTTGCTTCTTATTACCGTGCGTCCAGATTCTGCTTCCAAGTATTAGTACATATGTACCCAGTACACTTTTTATGCTTCTTTCGCATCATACTTCCACATTAAATTCCTTTTGTTTCATACAACTAAAAGTTTATTTTCACTCAAAACACTTTATTAAGGTTTGCTAACAAAGTAAATTTCTTATGTTCTTAGTTGACTCACTAAAAGTTTACTTTCACTCAAAACACTTTATTAAGGTTTGCTAACAAAGTAAATTTCTTATGTTCTCAGTTGACTCACTAAAAGTTTACTTTCACTCAAAACACTTTATTAAGGTTTGCTAACAAAGTAAATTTCTTATGTTCTCAGTTGACCTGCGACAATGAAAGAGGATGAACCCCAATGGATGCTCAAGAGCATATATGCGGCTGGAAGGTTACATGATCTCCATCAGGAAAAACACGATACTCGATCTCGCGGGTTAGGTGTGCCATTTTTGTTGCGTCGGGAGAGAAGCATCCGACCAGGAAGCACTGTTTGGAAGGGTGTGTAGAGAGAGAAGAGATCGTACCTCACGAGATCAAATTCTTATATGGAAAGCATTTAATCATGGTGCCATAGAAGGGCTCATCTAAGATTAAGAAGCAGATCTGACGTCCATTTGGTTTCCAATCGAACGGCCAAACACTGGTATGATAGGATGCAAAGCATCAGCGCTAGTGGTTCCCAAATAGAATTGAGATAAGGATCAAAGCAAAGCATTAGCCGTCCGATGGCTAGTGGTTCCCAAATAGAATTGAGATAGGGATCAAGAGATTGCAACAGACGTTTCCTAGCGAAAATGTTGTATAGGACCATAGTTCACCCGAATCTAACGCTCAGTGCCACACATCAGAAGACAGCATTTTTCGAGATTTGTGCATGGCAGGTGTGCTAAACCATGGCGGGAACGATCAACAGACATGCTGAGAAGGATTCCGCGTTAATAAACCTACCGGCCGCTACCATCAACTGAATAAAATAGTGGACTGGCCTCGGAAGAAACAAACGTGGTCTCCCATATACTCTCCTGTTCACAATTGTTTAAGCCTGGCCATACCTCTGGCCGAGCCGGGCTTTGGGCCGGGCCTAGCCAAGCCCGACGCAAAAAACCCAGGCCTGAGCCCGGCCTGGCCTGGCCATCGGGCCTGTTTTCTTGGCCCGAGCACAGCCCGAACACGTAAAAGCCGTCGGGCTCCGGGCCGGCCCGGCCCGACCTTCAGAAAAGTGCAAAAACGACGGGCTTGGGCTCGGCCCGGTCATCGGGCCCAAAATCTAGGCCCGAGCCCGGTCCGGGAGCATCGTCGGGCCGGGCCGGGCTTCCCATGACCATGTATATATGCTGGTCAGCTGTGTCATGCATGCCTGATCAAAACGAGGGATTCATACATGCGCCTAGGGAGAAGGAATAGCATAATAAAAATATAGAGAAGAACGAAAGCTCGCACAAGGATTCAATCTTTGGGGCTGTTTGGTTCTAGGCCTAGTATTGCCACGCTTTCTCATACATTTTTGTCAATCTTGCCTAAGCTTAGTTTATCAAAATGAGAGCCATAAGTTGGCAAGCCTAAAGGCATCTCCAACAGTTTGTATGTTATTTTTGTTGGTAAAATGTTCATGTCATCAATCACAAGCTATCATACAACTACTTCAATGAATTGTATTTAAATTATCCAATAGAATGTGAGGAAATAAATGTGGTTGCTCTTTATTTTACCTTGGAGTTTATGCAAAAGTTGTTGGTTAATCTACATACAACTTTGCTCTCTTTCCGCATTTATTTCATGCCACATCATCACTATGTCCTAGGTGGCAAATTTACCAACACCTATCTTACAACCGTTGGAGATGCCCTAAGAGAATCTTGCCATACTTTGTGTGTGTATACCATGTGGGGCTCAAATGTGGTCTGCCTAAGGTGTGGCTTGAACCAAACACTTACCTAAGTCAGTCAAACTTGCCTATGACAACCTTTAACAAAGTTAGTCACAAACCAAACAGTCCCTTTGTACCATCCATGGTCCATTGTAAATAATTTTGTACAGATATATTAAAGACTAATAACTCTAACTACAAGAAATTGAAAAAATATCATTTTCTATACATGATTCAGAACAAAAAATATAAAATGTTTTTAGAACTATTCGAAAACTAATCATTTAATAAAGAAAAATCATAGCAGATCGTGGCTCGTGAGCTCAAGTAAAGATTCCGTGATGTACTACCGTGGGGTGTTTCGTCAAAAAGAAACTCCACACATCTCTAACTAGTAATTCGGACTGTAAGAAACTCAAAAGATATGAGCTTTAATACAGGGTACAGAACAAAGCATGTACTTCCTCCATTTTTAAATATTTATCTTTCTAGATATTTCAAATGGCTACCACATGCAGATGTATATAGACATATTTTAGAGTATAGATTCACTCATTTTGCTCTGTATGTAGTCACTTGTTGAAATCTCCAGAAAGACAAATATTTAGAAACGAAGAGAGTAGTTTATTTTTGATAGAAATATTTAAAACTTTTCCCTTTTTACTTTAGCCCAAGAAGAACAATGGCGTTTAATACAGGATACATAACAAAGCATGTAGTTTATTTTTTATAGAAATATTTAAAACTTTTTATTTTTTGCTTTAGCCCAATTTTCTCTTTCAAGACCTTTAACAAATGCCATTTGCACCACCTATGACGGGTATGAGGTATATTGTACTCCCTCCGTTTCAAAACATAAGTCTTTCTAGAGATCACAATAAGTGACTACATACGGAGCAAAATGAGTGAATCTACACTCTAAAATATGTCTACATACATCCGTATGTTGTAGTCCATTTAAAATGTCTAAAAAGACTTATATTTAAAAACAGAGGGAGTAGTTAGTAAAGCGTTTTACATAGCTTTGCGTTGGTCTGTGGGTGTACAAAAGAAAAGTGATCAAACTAAGGCGAACATATGATAGCATATATAGAACCTGGTAAGCTACAACTATGTAATCTCTCCGTCTCATAATATAAGAATGGTTTTTACATTAGTGTAATGTCAAAAACGCTTTTATATTATGAGACAGAGGGAGTACAAGACAACTTTTATAGTCTGACCTATCAATATAGTAGTAGGATGCTTCCCGTCCATCAAGTCAATAAAATGAACAGTGCTACAATGGGCTCCTCATCCTGTAATATGTAGTAGTAGTAAGTAGTTTGGAAGATGAACAGTGCTACTCCCTCCGTTCCCATTTACTTGTCTTGGATTTGTCTAAATACAGATGTATCTAGACTCATTTTAGTGCTAGATACATCCATATCTAGACGAATCTAAGACGAGTAATTTGAAACGGAGGGAGTACAATGGATGAACAGACGATAGGTTTTCTTATTTATTGGGCATTGGCTCAAGCGCTAAGACTCCACACATCTCTGACTATACTCTCTCCGTTCCAAATTACTTGTCGTGGTTTTAGTTAATTTAGAACTAAAACCACGACAAGTAATTTGAAACGGAGGGAGTAATTCTTAAACAGTATAAAGAAAAGAACTAGCCCCGCAGGCCTAGGGGTGTACGGTGTGCCAGCCCACCAGTATAACTAAGGAGATTAACGCAGGCCTTGGGCTGTTCAAGCCTTAACCTTTTTTTAATTCAAATAGTACACAGATCCACACGCAGCAGGCTGGACAATTGTACAACGTGGATTATAGATTCGGCTAAACCATGGTCCAGAATTGCGCCTCCCCGTTTCTTAGGCATTCCTTTACATTCAGTTGTCCAAAGAACCCAGCTCAGGGCCTCTTTGATTCGCAGGATTTAAAAATGCAGGAATAGAAAAAGTACATGGTTGGAGTGGCATGTCCATTTGAACTTTATAAGATTAGCAAGAGTGTTTGATCTCACAAGAAAAACAAAAGAATCATAAAAAAAGGGTGGAATACTACAAAAGATTTCATAGGAAAATAATCCTATAAATCAAATGATCAATATAGAAAATATTCCTAAGGATTTAAATCCTATGAATTTCTTTTGAACCAAAGGAGCCCTCAATATTTTCGACAATCCACTAAAATGAGGCATCACAAATTTTCCTTTGAATCAAAGGAGCCCTCAATATTTTTGTCAATTCACTAAAATGGGGCATCACAACTTTTTGGCTTTGCAATCACGGTAGCACCAAGGGGTAGTGGCACCATCCATGTGTTGGAAATATGAGCAAATTACTACGAGATTTAATCCGAATAAACAGAAGATAAAACATGACCACAGCAGCATAGATTAAACTAATCATGCGAACTAGCATAGCAGATCAACATATCACATCTAGGGCACATACTAGAAGCATGAATTCTACCACGATCTCGAACAGGAAGGATAGAATCACATACGGTGCAGCGGGTGCAGCACCGCCGGCATTGACGTTGTCGCCCATGTCGTCGAGGACGAGGTTGCCGAGGTCAGGGAAGAAGTCGTCGTTCGCGAAGTCGTCGCTGCCAGCAGTCGCGCGAGTGCGCTCCCCAAAAACCTGATCGCCCCTCTCCTGTACAGGATCACGAGAGGCGGGGTTCCGGAGGCCTGCTGTCCCTTCTCGCGGTGCACGCCGGAAGGAGGGATGGAGAAGACTTGCTTGGCGGCGCAATGATCTGGAACGGTGGTGAGAAACCATACGAAGCGGCGGCGGCTAGGATAGACGTCTGCCTGACTATATAGTGCGGACCGGGTAGGTCGTGGGAGTAAACCCCACGTCCGAGTCGTCACGATCCAAAAGAATCGGAAACGGTTCAGTAATTAACGCGTCCGTTAATTATTAATTAATGACTCATTAATTTTCCCATGCAGCAAAAATATAGACAACGTGCATAGCTCTGTCCTCGGCTCGGCTCAATCCCGCAACCCACGGCGCGTCGTGACGAGGCGTGGCGTGGCGTGGCGTGGCGTGGCGTGGCGAGGCGAGCGAGGAGGAGGAGCGCGCATGTAGGTCTCCTCTTTTCATGCTCATACAAGTGGTAGAAGAGCTCACCTTATAAAGAGGTGCAACTCTCTCTCAACTTCCGGGGTGGGACTAAACTTTAGCCTCACTCACTCCACTCACATGTGTGCATGAATGGGCCAAGAGAATTTCAGAATTTTAGTTGGGCTTTGGGCCAAAGGCCTACTAGCAAAATTCCAACAATCCCTCACAAAGTCTCATTGGCACATCTCATCATTTAGTTCCAAAACATTGTTTTATATATCGGTGCTTAGTGGAGACTGTGAAGTTGAACTTCCACTTAGAAATTTATGCTACACTAGATCACTACTTGAATAGTGGACTATGCCTTGAACTACAAGTTTTCTATGAAACTAGTTTCACACAAATTCTTGACCGATACTGGGCTGCCGCAAGGCTTCCCCGCGGGTGAAGCATATACGTCATACTCCAGAGCCTTTCATGAATTTATTAGAGAACACCCAATTCTCACAGACTGCGACATTAACAGTAAAATTCATATAGGTGTGTTCCTCAGAAGATGTTCTGCAGGACAACATCTCTGCTTACCCGAATAAGCCACTTGGAACACATTAAGATAAGTATCAACCTGCCATGCAGATCAGGAGAGTATTGCATCTTCACGGAGTGGGATAATTAATATAGGGATACTCTCCTCCCAGCTGACCAACAGCTTGTCTCCCACTTCTACTTCACGGGATCTCCGATCACATAGAGTGGGTTACCACTATGGACAACTCATGCGGTGGGTCTCAAACCCATCTCCATCGATGTATTATCTATCACATTACGTGATAGACCCTTTGTGAAGGGATCTGCCAAGTTTTTCGACGTTTGGATATAATCCAACGTAATAACTCCGGAGTTCCTCAATTTTCTGACAGATTTTAGTCTCCTCTTCACATGCCTTGAGGACTTCATATTGTCCTTAGAACTGTTTATCTTGACGATCACAGTTTGATTATCACAGTTCATCAGGATAGGGGGTATTGGTTTTTCAACCATAGGTAAGTCCATCAAGAGTTCATGAAGCCACTCTGCTTCAACAGTGGCAGTGTCTAATGTTGTGAGTTCTGCTTCCATAGTTGACCTCGTTAAGATGGTCTGCTTGCAAGACTTCCAGGAAACAGCGCCACCACCAAGTGTAAAAACATAACCACTTGTGGCCTTAATCTCATCAGCATCAGATATCCAGTTTGAGTCACTATAACCCTCCAGTACCCTTGGATACCCGGTGTAGTGAATCCCATAGCTCGCGATGCCTTTCAAATAACGCATAACTCTCTCAAACGCATGCCAATGATCATCTCCCGGTTTTGACACAAACCGACTCAGCTTGCTCACAACAAAAGAGATGTCAGGCCTCGTGGCACTCGCCAAATACATAAGTGAGCCAATAATCTAAGAATACCTCAGTTGATCTCTAGCAATCCGTCGATTCTTTCGAAGCAACACACTAGCATCATATGGAGTTGGAGAAGGCGTGCAATCGCTATACCCAAAACGACTCAAGACCTTTTCCACATAATGAGACTGAAGCAGTGTGATCCCACCATTCTCATCTCTCAATAGCTTGATGTTTAAGATAACATCAGCTACTCCTAGATCCCTCATCTCAAAACAGCGAGATAAGAAATCTTTAACCTCCTTGATTAAATCAAGTTTGGTTCCAAAGATCAATATGTCGTCGACATACAGACAAAGAATAACTCCTTCGCCCCCACCATAGCGATAGTACATGCACTTGTCACCATCGTTTACTACAAAGCCGGCAACAGTTAATGTTCTCTCGAACTTCTCATGCCACTCCTTAGGAGCTTGTTTAAGGCCATATAAAGACTTTAATAACTTGCACACCTTTCCTTCCTGACCAGGTACTACAAAACCATCTTGCTGATCCATGTAAATTTCCTCCTTCAACTCTCCATTGAGGAAATCTATCTTAACGTCCATTTGATGAACGAGAAGACCATGTGAGACAGCCAGTGATAGTAGCACCCGAATTGTGGTCAGTCTAGCCACGGGTGAGTAAGTATCAAAGAAGTCTTCACCTTCTTTCTGGGTATAACCCTTGGCCACAAGCCGTGCCTTGTACTTTTCAATCGTACCATCAGGTCTAAGTTTCTTCTTGAACACCCACTTACATCCTACAGGTTTGCACCCATAAGGACGGCCAGTGATCTCCCAGGTACCGTTAGCTAAGATGGAATCCATCTCGCTACGTAAAACTGTTGGAAATATACCCTAGAGGCAATAATAAATTAGTTATTATTATATTTCCTTGTTCATGATAATCGTTTATTATCCATGCTAGAATTGTATTGATAGGAAACTCAGATACATGTGTGGATACATAGACAACACCATGTCCCTAGTAAGCCTCTAGTTGACTAGCTCGTTGATCAATAGATGGTTACGGTTTCCTGACCATGGACATTGGATGTCATTGATAACAGGATCACATCATTAGGAGAATGATGTGATGGACAAAGACCCAATCCTAAGCCTAGCACAAGATCATGTAGTTCGTATGCTAAAGCTTTTCTAATGTCAAGTATCATTTCCTTAGACCATGAGATTGTGCAACTCCCGGATACCGTAGGAGTGCTTTGGGTGTGCCAAATGTCACAACGTAACTGGGTGGCTATAAAGGTACATTACAGGTATCTCCGAAAGTGTCTGTTGGGTTGGCACGAATCGAGACTGGGATTTGTCACTCCGTGTAAACGGAGAGGTATCTCTGGGCCCACTCGGTAGGACATCATCATAATGTTCACAATGTGATCAAGGAGTTGATCACGGGATGATGTGTTACGGAACGAGTAAAGAGACTTGCCGGTAACGAGATTGAACAAGGTATCGGGATACCGACGATCGAATCTCGGGCAAGTATCGTACCGATAGACAAAGGGAATTGTATACGGGATTGATTAAGTCCTTGACATCGTGGTTCATCCGATGAGATCATCGTGGAACATGTGGGAGCCAACATGGGTATCCAGATCCCGCTGTTGGTTATTGACCGGAGAGTCATCTCGGTCATGTCTGCATGTCTCCCGAACCCGTAGGGTCTACACACTTAAGGTTCGGTGACGCTAGGGTTATAGAGATATTAGTATGCAGTAACCCGAAAGTTGTTCGGAGTCCCGGATGAGATCCCGGACGTCACGAGGAGTTCCGGAATGGTCCGGAGGTAAAGAATTATATATAGCAAGTGCTATTTCGGCCATCGGGACAAGTTTCGGGGTCACCGGTATTGTACTGGGACCACCGGAAGGGTCCCGGGGGTCCACCGGGTGGGGCCACCTGCCCCGGGGGCCACATGGGCTGTAGGGGGTGCGCCTTGGCCTACATGGGCCAAGGGCACCAGCCCCAAGAGGCCCATGCGCCAAAGGGACAAGAGGAGGGGAGAGTCCTAAAAGGGGAAGGCACCTCCGAGGTGCCTTGGGGAGGATGGACTCCTCCCCCCTTTTGGCCGCACCCTTCCTTGGAGGAAGGGGCAAGGCTGCGCCCTCCCCCTCTCCCTTGGCCCTATATATAGTGGGGGAAGGGAGGGCAACCTAACCTAAGCCCTGGCGCCTCCCTCTCCCTCCCATGACACATCTCCCTCCTCCCGCAGCGCTTGGCGAAGCCCTGTTGGAATCCCGCTACTTCCACCACCACGCCGTCGTGCTGCTGGATCTTCATCAACCTCTCCTCCCCCCTTGCTGGATCAAGAAGGAGGAGACGTTGCTGCTCCGTACGTGTGTTGAACGCGGAGGTGCCGTCCGTTCGGCGCTAGGATCATCGGTGATTTGGATCACGACGAGTACGACTCCATCAACCCCGTTCTCTTGAACGCTTTCGCGCGCGATCTACAAGGGTATGTAGATCCACTCCTCCCTCGTTGCTAGATGACTCCATAGATAGATCTTGGTGACATGTAGGAAAATTTTGAATTTATGCTACGTTCCCCAACAGTGGCATCATGAGCTAGGTCTATGCGTAGTTACTATGCACGAGTAGAACACAAAGTAGTTGTGGGCGTTGATTTTGTTCAATATGCTTACCGTTACTAGTCCAATCTTGATTCGGCGGCATTGTGGGATGAAGCGGCCCGGACCAACCTTACACGTACGCTTACGTGAGACCGGTTCCACCGACTGACATGCACTAGTTGCATAAGGTGGCTAGCGGGTGTCTGTCTCTCCCACTTTAGTCGGATCGGATTCGATGAAAAGGGTCCTTATGAAGGGTAAATAGCAATTGGTATATCACGTTGTGGTTTTTGCGTAGGTAAGAAACGTTCTTGCTAGAAACCCATAGCAGCCACGTAAAACATGCAAACAACAATTAGAGGACGTCTAACTTGTTTTTGCAGGGTATGCTATGTGATGTGATATGGCCAAAAGGAATGTGATGAATGATATGTGATGTATGAGATTGATCATGTTCTTGTAATAGGAATCACGACTTGCATGTCGATGAGTATGACAACCGGCAGGAGCCATAGGAGTTGTCTTTATTTATTGTATGACCTGCGTGTCATTGAACAACGCCATGTAATTACTTTACTTTATTGCTAACCGGTAGCCATAGTAGTAGAAGTAATAGTTGGCGAGCAACTTCATGGAGACACGATGATGGAGATCATGATGATGGAGATCATGGTGTCATGCCGGTGACAAAATGATCATGGAGCCCCAAGATGGAGATCAAAGGAGCTATATGATATTGGCCATATCATGTCACTGTTATTTGATTGCATGTGATGTTTATCATGTTTTTGCATCTTGTTTACTTAGAACGACGGTAGTAAATAAGATGATCCCTCATAATAATTTCAAGAAAGTGTTCCCCCTAACTGTGCACCGTTGCGACAGTTCGTTGTTTTGAAGCACCACGTGATGATCGGGTGTGATAGATTCTAACGTTCACATACAACTGGTGTAAGACAGATTTACACACGCGAAACACTTAGGTTGACTTGACGAGCCTAGCATGTACAGACATGGCCTCGGAACACAAGAGACCGAAAGGTCGAGCATGAGTCGTATGGCAGATACGATCAACATGAAGATGTTCACCGATGATGACTAGTCCGTCTCACGTGATGATCGGACACGGCCTAGTTGACTCGGATCATGTAATCACTTAGATGACTAGAGGGATGTCTATCTGAGTGGGAGTTCATAAAATGAACTTAATTATCCTGAACATAGTCAAAAGGTCTTCGCAAATTATGTCGTAGCTCGCGCTTCAATTCTACTATTTAGTTATGTTCCTAGAGAAAATTTAGTTGAAAGTTGATAGTAGCAATTATGCGGACTAGGTCCATAAACTGAGGATTGTCCTCATTGCTTCATAGAAGGCTTATGTCCTTAATGCACCGCTTAGTGTGCTGAACCTCGAACGTTGTCTGTGGATGTTGCGAACATCTGACATACACATTTTGATAACTACGTGATAGTTCAGTTAAACGGTTTAGAGTTGAGGCACCGAAGACGTTTTAAAACATCGCGAAACATATGAGATGTTTCAAGGGCTGAAATTGGGATTTCAGGCTCGTGCCCACGTCAAGAGGTATAAGACCTCCGACGATTCCCTTAGCCTGCAAACTAAGGGAGAAAAGCTCAATTGTTGAGCTTGTGCTCAGATTGTCTGAGTACAACAATCATTTGAATCGAGTGGGAGTTGATCTTCCAGATGAGATAGTGATGTTTCTCCGAAGTCATTACCACCAAGCTGCTAGAGCTTCCTGATGAACTATAATATATCAGGGACATATATGATGATCCTTGAGATATTCGCGATGTTTGACACCACAAAAGTAGAAATCAAGAAGGAGCATCAATTGTTGATGGTTGGTAAAACCACTAGTTTCAAGAAGGGCAAGGGCAAGAAAGGGATACTTCATGAAACGACAAGTCAGTTGCTGCTCAAGTGAAGAAACCCAAAGTTGAACCCAAGCCCGAGACTAAGTGCTTCTGTAATAAAGGGGAACAGCCACTGGAGCAGAATTACCCTAGATACTTGGTAGATGAGAAGACTATCGATAGAAGTATATTGGATATACATTATGTTAATGTGTATGTTACTAGTACTCCTAGTAGCACCAGGGTATTAGATACCGGTTCGGTTGCTAAGTGTTAGTAACTCGAAATAAAAGCTACGGAATAGACGGAGACTAGCTAAAGGTGAGCTGACGATATGTGTTGGAAGTGTTTCCAAGGTTGATATGATCAAGCCTCGCACGAGATTGGTATTAAAACCTAAATAATTGTTATTTGGTGTTTGCGTTGAGCATAGACATGATTGGATTATGTCTATCGCGATACGGTTATTCATTTAAGGAGAATAATGGTTACTCTGTTTATTTGAATAATACCTTCAATGGTCTTACGCCTAAAATGAATGGTTTATTGAATCTCGATCGTAGTGATACACATGTTCATGCCAAAAGATATAGGATAGTAATGATAGTACCACCTACTTGTGGCACTGCCACTTAAGTCATATTGGTATAAAAACGCATGAAGAGGCTCCATGTTGATGGATCTTTGTACTCACTCATTTTGAAAAGTTTGAGACATGCGAACCATGTCTATTGGTGTATATGCATGAAGAAACTCCATGCAAATGGACCGTTTTGACTCACTTGATTTTGAATCACTTGAGACATGCAAATCATACCACATGGGCAAGATGACTGAAAGCCTCGTTTTCAGTAAAATGGAACTAGAAAGCAACTTGTTGGAAGTAATACATTTTGATGTGTGCAGTCCAATGAGTGCTGAGGCGTGTAGTGGATATCGTTATGTTCTTACTTCACAGATGATTTGAGTAGATGTTGAGTATATTTACTTGATGAATCACGAGTCTGAATTATTGAAAGGTTCAAGTAATTTCAGGGTGAAGTTGAAAGATCGTCGTGACAAGAGGATAAAAGATCTATGATATGATCATAGAGATGAATATCTGAATTACGAGTTTGGCACATAATTAAGACATTGTGGAAATTGTTTCACAACTAATACAGCCTGGAACACCATAGTGTGATGGTGTGTCCGAACATCATAACTGCACCCTATTGGATATGATGCATACCGTGATGTCTCTTATCGAATTACCACAATAGTTTATGGGTTAGGCATTAGAGACAACCACATTCACTTTAAATAGGGCACCACGTAATTCCGATGAGATGACACCGTATGAACTATGGTTTAGAGAAACCTAAGCTGTCATTTCTTAGAAGTTTGGGGCTGCGACGCTTATGTGAAAAAGTTTCAGGCTGATAAGCTCGAACCCAAAGCGGATAAATGCATCTTCATAGGACACCCAAAACAGTTGGGTATACCTCCTGTCTCAGATCCGAAAGCAATAAGGGATTGTTTCTAGAATCGGGTCCTTTCTCGAGGAAAAGTTTCTCTCGAAAGAATTGAGTGGGAGGATGGTGGAGACTTGATGAGGTTATTGAACCGTATCTTCAACTAGTGTGTGGCAGGGCACAGGAGTTGTTCCTGTGGCACCTACACCAATTGAAGTGGAAGCTTATGATAGTGATCATGAAACTTCAGATCAAGTCACTACCAAACCTCGTGGGATGACAAGGATGCGTACTACTTCAGAGTGGTACGTAATCCTGTCTTGGAAGTCATGTTGCTAGACAACAATGAACCTACGAGCTATGGAGAAGCGATGGTGGGCCTGGATTCCAAAATGGCTCGAGTCCATAAAATCCGAGAGAGGATCCATGTATGAAAACAAAGTGTAGACTTTGGCAGAACGGCTCGATGGTCGTAAGGCTATTGAGTACAGATGGATATTAAAAGGAAGACGGACAATGATGGTAAGTATCACCATTAAGAAAGCTCGACTTGTCATTAAGATTTTTTCCGACAAGTTCAAGGAGTTGACTATGATGAGACTTTCTCACTCGTAGCGATGCTAAGAGTCTGTTGGAATTATATTAGCGATTACTGCATTATTTATGAAATCTTGCAGATAGGATGTCAAAACATTGTTTCCTCGACGATTTTCTTGAGGAAAGGTTGTATGTGATACAACCGGAAGGTTTTGTCAATCCTGAAAGATGCTAATAAGTATTCAAAGCTCCAGCAATCCTTCTAAGGACTGGAGTAAGCATCTCGGAGTTAGAATGTATGCTTTGATGAGATGATCAAAGATTTTGGGTGTATACAATGTTTATGAGAAACTTGTATCTCCAAAGAAGTGAGTGGGAGCACTATAGAATTTCCGATGAGTATGTGTTGTTAACATGTTGTTGATCGGAAATGATGTAGAATTTCTAGAAAGCATGTAGAGTTATTTGAAAAGTGTTTTTCAATGGAAAGCCTGGATTAAGCTACTTGAACGTTGAGCATCAAGATATATAAGGATAGATCAAAACGCTTAATGGTACTTTCAAATGAGCACATACCTTGACATGATCTTGAAGGTGTTCAAGATGGATCAGTCAAAGAAGGAGTTCTTGCCTGAGTTGTAAGGTATGAAGTTAAGACTTAAAGGTCGACCACAGCAGAAGAAAGAGGAAGGACGAAGGTCGTCCCCTATGCTTTTGTCATAGGCTCTATACGGTATGCCATGCTGAGTACCGCACCTGATGTGTGCCTTGCCACATGTCTAGCAAGAGGGTACAAAGGTGATCCAGGAGTGGATCACTAGATAGCGGTCAAAATTGTCCTTGGAGTAATAAGGACATGTTTCTCGATTATGGAGGTGATAAAGAGTTCACGTAAAGAGTTACGTCGATGCAAGCTTAACACCTATCCGGATAGCTCTGAGTAGAGATACCGGATACGTATAATGGAGCAACAATTTAGAATAGCTCCAAGTAGAACAGTTATTTGAAATGGCTCCAAATATAGCGTAGTAGCTGCATCTACAAGATGACATAGAGATTTGCGAAGTACATACGGATCTGAAAGATTCAGACCCGTTGACTATAACATCTCTCACAAGCATAACATGATCAAACCCAGAACTCATCGAGTGTTAATCACATGGTAATGTGAACTAGATTATTGACTCTAGTAAACTCTTTGGGTGTTAGTCACATGGGGATGTGACCTTGAGTGTTAATCATATATCGATGTGAACTGGATTATTGACTCTAGTGCAAGTGGGAGACTGTTGGAAATATACCCTAGAGGCAATAATAAATTAGTTATTATTATATTTCCTTGTTCATGATAATCGTTTATTATCCATGCTAGAATTGTATTGATAGGAAATTCAGATACATGTGTGGATACATAGACAACACCATGTACCTAGTAAGCCTCTAGTTGACTAGCTCGTTGATCAATAGATGGTTACGGTTTCCTGACCATGGACATTGGATGTCATTGATAACGGGATCACATCATTAGGAGAATGATGTGATGGACAAAGACCCAATCCTAAGCCTAGCACAAGATCATGTAGTTCGTATGCTAAAGCTTTTCTAATGTCAAGTATCATTTCCTTAGACCATGAGATTGTGCAACTCCCGGATACCGTAGGAGTGCTTTGGGTGTGCCAAACGTCACAACGTAACTGGGTGGCTATAAAGGTACATTACAGGTATCTCCGAAAGTGTCTGTTGGGTTGGCACGAATCGAGACTGGGATTTGTCACTCCTTGTAAACGGAGAGGTATCTCTGGGCCCACTCGGTAGGACATCATCATAATGTGCACAATGTGATCAAGGAGTTGATCACGGGATGATGTGTTACGGAACGAGTAAAGAGACTTGCCGGTAACGAGATTGAACAAGGTATCGGGATACCGACGATCGAATCTCGAGCAAGTATCGTACCGATAGACAAAGGGAATTGTATACGGGATTGATTAAGTCCTTGACATCGTGGTTCATCCGATGAGATCATCGTGGAACATGTGGGAGCCAACATGGGTATCTAGATCCCGCTGTTGGTTATTGACCGGAGAGTCATCTCGGTCATGTCTGCATGTCTCCCGAACCCGTAGGGTCTACACACTTAAGGTTCGGTGACGCTAGGGTTATAGAGATATTAGTATGCGGTAACCCGAAAGTTGTTTGGAGTCCCGGATGAGATCCTGGACGTCACGAGGAGTTCCGGAATGGTCCGGAGGTAAAGAATTATATATAGGAAGTGCTATTTCGGCCATCGGGACAAGTTTCGGGGTCACCGGTATTGTACCGGGACCACCGGAAGGGTCCCGGGGGTCCACCGGGTGGGGCCACCTGCCCCGGGGGCCACATGGGCTGTAGAGGGTGCGCCTTGGACTACATGGGCCAAGGGCACCAGCCCCAAGAGGCACATGCGCCAAAGGGACAAGAGGAGGGGAGAGTCCTAAAAGGGGAAGGCACCTCCGAGGTGCCTTGGGGAGGATGGACTCCTCCCCCCCTTTGGCCGCACCCTTCCTTGGAGGAAGGGGCAAGGCTGCGCCCTCCCCCTCTCCCTTGGCCCTATATATAGTGGGGGGGAAGGGAGGGCAACCTAACCTAAGCCCTGGCGCCTTCCTCTCCCTCCCATGACACATCTCCCTCCTCCCGCAGCGCTTGGCGAAGCCCTATTGGAATCCCGCTACTTCCACCACCACGCCGTCGTGCTGCTGGATCTCCATCAACCTCTCCTCCCCCCTTGCTGGATCAAGAAGGAGGAGACGTCGCTGCTCCATACGTGTGTTGAACGCGGAGGTGCCGTCCATTCGGCGCTAGGATCATCGGTGATTTGGATCACGACGAGTACGACTCCATCAACCCCGTTCTCCTGAACGCTTCCGCGCGTGATTTACAAGGGTATGTAGATCCACTCCTCCCTCGTTGCTAGATGACTCCATAGATAGATCTTGGTGACACGTAGGAAAATTTTGAATTTATGCTACGTTCCCCAACAACAGCTTCCTTCCAGTAGTCAGCATCAGGAGATGCATAGGCTTCTAAAATAGTCCTGGGTGTGTCATCCACGAGGTACACAATGAAATCATCACCAAAAGACTTTGCAGTCCTCTGTCTCTTACTCCTCACAGGAGTTCCATTGTTACCCTCAACAGGATTCTCAACGTGTTCCATCGCAATGGTGGGTTCAGGAATTACAGTGAATTCCTCACTAGATGGAGTAGGTATCTCCTGATTTGATGAACTCGACATATCCTTCATAGGAAATATGTCCTCAAAGAAAGTTGCATCATTTGATTCCATAATCGTACCAACATGCATGTCGGATACCTCAGATTTTATTATCAAAAATCTATAGCCGATGCTATGAAAAGCATAGCCCAGAAGAACACAATCCATGGTTTTTGGTCCAAGCTTGCGCTTCTTGGGAATTGGTCTATTGACTTTCGCCAAACAACCCCAAGTACGTAGGTAAGAGAGTTTCAACATTTTCCTTTCCCATTCCTCAAATGGAGTCATGGTCTTATGCTTTGTGGGAACTCGGTTTAGGACATGACACGCAGTCATTAGCGCCTCCCCCACCATTCATTGGATAGACCCGAAGTGTCTAACATGGTGTTAACCATATCAGTTAGAGTTCGGTTCTTTATTTCGGCTACCCCATTTGACTGGGGTGAGTAGGGAGGCGTCCTCTCATGGATTATACCATGTTCCGCACAAAACAGATCAAATTCATTGGAAAAATACTCTCCACCACGATCGGACCTAAGCCGTTTAATTTTTCGATCAAGTTGTTTCTTTGCCTCAGCTTTATAGTTTTTAAAGAAAGTCAAAGCCTCATCTTTTGATTTCAGAAGATACACATAACAATATCTAGTGGAGTCATCAATCAACGTCATGAAGTATCTGAAGGAAATATGCCCTAGAGGCAATAATAAAGTTATTATTTATTTCCTTATATCATGATAAATGTTTATTATTCATGCTAGAATTGTATTAACCGGAAACATAATACATGTGTGAATACATAGACAAACAGAGTGTCACTAGTATGCCTCTACTTGACTAGCTCGTTAATCAAAGATGGTTATGTTTCCTAACCATGAACAAAGAGTTGTTATTTGATTAACGGGATCACATAATTAGGTGAATGATCTGATTGACATGACCCATTCCATTAGCTTAGCACCCGATCGTTTAGTATGTTGTTATTGCTTTCTTCATGACTTATACATGTTCCTATGACTATGAGATTATGCAGCTCCCGTTTATCGGAGGAACACTTTGTGTGCTACCAAACATCACAACGTAACTGGGTGATTATAAAGGTGCTCTACAGGTGTCTCCAAAGGTACATGTTGGGTTGGCGTATTTCGAGATTAGGATTTGTCACTCCGATTATCGGAGAGGTATCTTTGGGCCCTCTCGGTAATGCACATCACATAAGCCTTGCAAGCATTGCAACTAATGAGTTAGTTGTGAGATGATGTATTACGGAACGAGTAAAGAGACTTGCCGGTAACGAGATTGAACTAGGTATTGAGATACCGACGATCGAATCTCGGGCAAGTAACATACCGATGACAAAGAGAACAACATATGTTGTTATGCGGTCTGACCGATAAAAGATCTTCGTAGAATATGTAGGAGCCAATATGAGCATCCAGGTTCTGCTATTGGTTATTGACCAGAGACGTGTCTCGGTCATGTCTACATTGTTCTCTAACCCGTAGGGTCCGCACGCTTAAGGTTTCGATGACAGTTATATTATGAGTTTATGCATTTTGATGTACCGAAGTTTGTTCGGAGTCCCGGATGTGATCACGGACATGACGAGGAGTCTCGAAATGGTCGAGACATAAAGATTGATATATTGGAAGCCTATATTTGGATATCGGAAGTGTTCCGGGTGAAATCGGGATTTTACCGGAGTACCGGGAGGTTACCGGAACCCCCCGGGAGGTATATGGGCCTTAGTGGGCTTTAGTGGAAGAGAGGAGAGGTGGCCAGGGCTGGGCCGCACGCCCCTCCCCCCTAGTCCGAATAGGACAAGGAGAGGGGGGCGGCGCCCCCCCTTCCTTCTCTCTCTCCTCTTTCCCCCTCCCGAATCCTATTCCAACTAGGAAAGGGGGGGAATCCTACTCCCGGTGGGAGTAGGACTCCTCCTGGCCGGCCGCACCCCCCCTTTGATCCTTTATATACGGAGGCAGGGGGCACCCCTAGACACACAAGTTGATCCACGTGATCATATTCTTAGCCGTGTGCGGTGCCCCCTTCCACCATAGTCCTCGATAATATTGTAGCGGTGCTTAGGCGAAGCCCTGCGACGGTAGTACATCAAGATCGTCACCATGCCGTCGTGCTGGCAGAACTCTTCCCCGACACTTTGCTGGATCGGAGTCTGGGGATCGTCATCGAGCTGAACGTGTGCTAGAACTCGGAGGTGCCGTAGTTTCGGTGCTTGATCGGTCGGGCCGTGAAGATGTACGACTACATCAACCGCGTTGTGCTAACGCTTCCGCTGTCGGTCTACAAGGGTACGTAGATCACACTCTCCCCTCTCGTTGCTATGCATCACCATGATCTTGCGTGTACGTAGGAATTTTTTTGAAATTACTACGTTCCCCAACAGTGGCATCCGAGCCTAGGTTTTATGTGTTGATGTTATATGCACGAGTAGAACACAAGTGAGTTGTGGGCGATATAAGTCATACTGCTTACCAGCATGTCATACTTTGGTTCGGCGGTATTGTTGGACGAAGCGGCCCGGACCGACATTACGCGTACGCTTACGCGAGACCGGTTCTCCCGACGTGCTTTGCACAAAGGTGGCTAGCGGGTGACAGTTTCTCCAACTTTAGTTGAACCGAGTGTGACTACGCCCGGTCCTTGTGAAGGTTAAAACATCACCAACTTGACAAACTATCGTTGTGGTTTTGATGTGTAGGTAAGATTGGTTCTTGCTTAAGCCCGTAGCAGCCACGTAAAAACTTGCAACAACAAAGTAGAGGACGTCTAACTTGTTTTTGCAGGGCATGTTGTGATGTGATATGGTCAAGACATGATGCTAAATTTTATTGTATGAGATGATCATGTTTTGTAACCGAGTTATCGGCAACTGGCAAGAGCCATATGGTTGTCGCTTTATTGTATGCAATGCAATCGCGCTGTAATGCTTTACTTTATCACTAAGCGGTAGCGATAGTCGTGGAAGCATAAGATTGGCGAGACGACAACGATGCTACGATGGAGATCAAGGTGTCGCACCAGTGACGATGGTGATCACGACGGTGCTTCGAAGATGGAGATCACAAGCACAAGATGATGATGGCCATATCATATCACTTATATTGATTGCATGTGATGTTTATCTTTTATGCATCTTATCTTGCTTTGATTGACGGTAGCATTATAAGATGATCTCTCACTAATTATCAAGAAGTGTTCTCCCTGAGTATGCACCGTTGCGAAAGTTCTTCGTGCTGAGACACCACGTGATGATCGGGTGTGATAGGCTCTACGTTCAAATACAACGGGTGCAAAACAGTTGCACACGCGGAATACTCAAGTTATACTTGACGAGCCAAGCATATACAGATATGGCCTCGGAACACGGAGACCGAAAGGTCGAGCGTGAATCATATAGTAGATATGATCAACATAGTGATGTTCACCAATGAAACTACTCCATCTCACGTGATGATCGGACATGGTTTAGTTGATTTGGATCACGTAATCACTTAGAAGATTAGAGGGATGTCTGTCTAAGTGGGAGTTCTTAAGTAATATGATTAATTGAACCTAAATTTATCATGAACTTAGTACCTGATAGTATCTTGCTTGTTTATGTATGATTGTAGATAAATGGCCCGTGCTGTTGTTCCGTTGAATTTTAATGCGTTCCTTGAGAAAGCAAAGTTGAAAGATGATGGTAGCAATTACATGGACTGGGTCCATAACTTGAGGATTATCCTCATTGCTGCACAGAAGAATTACATCCTGGAAGCACCGCTGGGTGCCAGGCCTGCTGCTGGAGCAACACCAGATGTTATGAACGTCTGGCAGAGCAAAGTTGATGACTACTCGATAGTTTAGTGTGCCATGCTTTACGGCTTAGAATCGGGACTTCAACGACGTTTTGAACGTTATGGAGCATATGAGATGTTCCAGGAGTTGAAGTTAATATTTCAAGCAAATGCCCGGATTGAGAGATATGAAGTCTCCAATAAGTTCTATAGCTGCAAGATGGAGGAGAACAGTTCTGTCAGTGAGCATATACTCAAAATGTCTGGGTATAATAATCACTTGATTCAAATGGGAGTTAATCTTCCAGATGATTGCGTCATTGACAGAATTCTCCAATCATTGCCACCAAGCTACAAGAGCTTCGTGATGAACTATAATATGCAAGGGATGAATAAAACTATTCCCGAGCTCTTCGCAATGCTGAAAGCTGCGAAGGTAGAAATCAAGAAGGAGCATCAAGTGTTGATGGTCAACAAGACCACTAGTTTCAAGAAAAAGGACAAAGGAAAGAAGAAGGGGAACTTCAAGAAGAACAGCAAGCAAGTTGCTGCTCAAGAGAAGAAACCTAAGTCTGGACCTAAGCATGAAACTGAGTGCTTCTACTGCAAGCAGACTGGTCACTGGAAGCGGAACTGCCCCAAGTATTTGGCGGATAAGAAGGATGGCAAGGTGAACAAAGGTATATGTGATATACATGTTATTGATGTGTACCTTACTAATGCTCGCAGTAGCACCTGGGTATTTGATACTGGTTCTGTTGCTAATATTTGCAACTCGAAACAGGGACTACGGATTAAGCGAAGATTGGCTAAGGACGAGGTGACGATGCGCGTGGGAAATGGTTCCAAAGTCGATGTGATCGCAGTCGGCACGCTACCTCTACATCTACCTTCGGGATTAATATTAGACCTAAATAATTGTTATTTGGTGCCAGCGTTAAGCATGAACATTATATCTGGATCTTGTTTGATGCGAGACGGTTATTCATTTAAATCAGAGAATAATGGTTGTTCTATTTACATGAGTAATATCTTTTATGGTCACGCACCCTTGAAGAGTGGTCTATTCTTATTAAATCTCGATAGTAGTGACACACATATTCATAGTGTTGAAGCCAAAAGATGCAGAGTTGATAATGATAGTGCAACTTATTTGTGGCACTGCCGTTTGGGTCATATCGGTATAAAGCGCATGAAGAAACTCCATACTGATGGGCTTTTGGAACCACTTGATTATGAATCACTTGGTACTTGCGAATCGTGCCTTATGGGTAAGATGACAAAAACACCGTTCTCCGGTACTATGGAGAGAGCAACAGATTTGTTGGAAGTCATACATACAGATGTATGTGGTCCGATGAATGTTGAGGCTCGTGGCGGATATCGTTATTTTCTCACCTTCACAGATGATTTAAGCAGATATGGGTATATCTACTTAATGAAACACAAGTCTGAAACATTTGAAAGGTTTAAAGAATTTCAGAGTCAAGTGGAAAATCATCGTAACAAGAAAATAAAGTTTCTACGATCTGATCGTGGAGGAGAATATTTGAGTTACGAGTTTGGTGTACATTTGAAACAATGCGGAATAGTTTCGCAACTCACGCCACCCGGAGCACCACAGCGTAATGGTGTGTCCGAACGTCGTAATCGTACTTTACTAGATATGGTACGATCTATGATGTCTCTTACTGATTTACCGCTATCGTTTTGGGGATATGCTCTAGAGACAACCGCATTCACGTTAAATAGGGCACCATCAAAATCCGTTGAGACAACGCATTATGAAGTGTGGTTTGGCAAGAAACCAAAGTTGTCGTTTCTAAAAATTTGGGGCTGCGATGCTTATGTGAAAAAGCTTCAACCTGATAAGCTCGAACCCAAATCGAAGAAATGTGTCTTCATAGGATATCCAAAGGAAACTATTGGATACACCTTCTATCACAGATCCGAAGGCAAGACTTTTGTTGCTAAATTCGGAAACTTTCTGGAGAAAGAGTTTCTCTCGAAAGAAGTGAGTGGGAGGAAAGTAGAACTTGACGAGGTAACTGTACCTGCTCCCTTATTGGAAAGTAGTACATCACAGAAACCTGTTTCTGTGACACCTACACCAATTAGTGAGGAAGATAATGATAATGATCATGAAACTTCAGAACAAGATACTACTGAACCTCGTAGATCAACCAGAGTAAGATCCGCGCCAGAGTGGTACGGCAATCCTGTTTTGGAAGTCATGCTACTAGATCATGATGAACCTACAAACTATGAAGAAGCGATGGTGAGCCCAGATTCCGCAAAATGGCTTGAAGACATGAAATCTGAGATGGGATCCATGTATGAGAACAAAGTGTGGACTTTGGTTGACTTGCCCGATGATCAGCAAGCAATTGAGAATAAATGGATCTTCAAGAAGAAGACTGACGCTGACGGTAATATTACTGTCTACAAAGCTCGACTTGTCGCGAAAGGTTTTCGGCAAGTTCAAGGGGTTGACTACGATGAGACCTTCTCACCCGTAGCGATGCTTAAGTCTTTCCGAATCATGTTAGCAATTGCCGCATTTTATGATTATGAAATTTGGCAGATGGATGTCAAAACTGCATTCCTGAATGGATTTCTGGAAGAAGAGTTGTATATGATGCAACCAGAAGGTTTTGTCGATCCAAAGGGAGCTAACAAAGTGTGCAAGCTCCAGCGATCCATTTATGGACTGATGCAAGCCTCTCGGAGTTGGAATAAACGCTTTGATAGTGTGATCAAAGCATTTGGTTTTATACAGACTTTTGGAGAAGCCTGTATTTACAAGAAAGTGAGTGGGAGCTCTGTAGCATTTCTGATATTATATGTGGATGACATATTACTGATTGGAAATGATATAGAATTTCTGGATAGCATAAAGGGATACCTAAATAAGATTTTTTCAATGAAAGACCTCGGTGAAGCTGCTTACATATTAGGCATTAAGATCTATAGAGATAGATCAAGACGCTTAATTGGACTTTCACAAAGCACATACCTTGGCAAAGTTTTGAAGAAGTTCAAAATGGATCAAGCAAAGAAAGGGTTCTTGCCTGTGTTACAAGGTGTGAAATTGAGTAAGACTCAATCCCCGACCAATGCAGAAGATAGAGAGAAAATGAAAGATGTTCCCTATGCTTCAGCCATAGGCTCTATCATGTTTGGAATGCTATGTACCAGACCTGATGTGTGCCTTGCTATAAGTCTAGCAGGGAGGTACCGAAGTAATCCAGGAGTGGATCACTGGACAGCGGTCAAGAACATCCTGAAATACCTGAAAAGGACTAAGGATATGTTTCTCGTTTATGGAGGTTACAAAGAGCTCATCGTAAATGGTTACGTTGATGCGAGCTCTGACACTGATCCGGACGATTCTAAATCGCAAACCGGATACGTGTTTACATTAAACGGTGGAGCTGTCAGTTGGTGCAGTTCTAAACAAAGCGTCGTGGCGGGATCTACGTGTGAAGCGGAATACATAGCTGCTTCGGAAGCAGCAAATGAAGGAGTCTGGATGAAGGAGTTCATATCCGATCTAGGTGTCATACCTAGTGCATCGGGTCCAATGAAAATCTTTTGTGACAATACTAGTGCAATTGCCTTGGCAAAGGAATCCAGATTTCACAAGAGAACCAAGCACATCAAGAGACGCTTCAATTCCATCCAGGATCTAGTCCAGGTGGGAGACATAGAGATTTGCAAGATACATACGGATCTGAATGTAGCAGACCTGTTGACTAAGCCTCTTCCACGAGCAAAACATGATCAGCACCAAGGCTCCATGGGTGTTAGAATCATTACTGTGTAATCTAGATTATTGACTCTAGTGCAAGTGGGAGACTGAAGGAAATATTGTTGGGGAACGTAGCAATAATTCAAAATTTTCCTACATGTCACCAAGATCAATCTATGGAGTCATCTAGCAACGAGGAAGGAGTGGATCTACATACCCTTGTAGATCGCGCGCGGAAGCGTTCAAGAGAACGGGGTTGATGGAGTCGTACTCATCGTGATCCAAATCACCGATGATCCTAGCGCCGAACGGACGGCACCTCCGCGTTCAACATACATACGGAGCAGCGACGTCTCCTCCTTCTTGATCCAGCAAGGGGGGAGGAGAGGTTGATGGAGATCCAGCAGCACGACGGCGTGGTGGTGGAAGTAGCGGGATTCCAACAGGGCTTCGCCAAGCGCTGCGGGAGGAGGGAGATGTGTCATGGGAGGGAGAGGGAGGCGCCAGGGCTTAGGTGTGGCTGCCCTCCCTTTCCCCCACTATATAGGGCCAAGGGAGAGGGGGGGCGCAGCCTTGGCCCTTCCTCCAAGGAAGGGTGCGGCCAGGGAGGAGTCCATCCTCCCCAAGGCACCTAGGAGGTGCCTTCCCTCTTTAGGACTCTTCCTTTCCCTTATCTCTTGGCGCATGGGCCTCTTGGGGGTGGTGCCCTTGGCCCATATAGGCCAAGGCGCACACCCCTAGAGCCCATGTGGCCCCACCGGGGCAGGTGGACCCCCTTGGTGGACCCCCGGACCCCTTTCGGCACTCCCGGTACAATACCGATAATGCGCGAAACTTTTTCGGCGACCAAAACAAGACTTCCCATATATAAATCTTTACCTCCAGACCATTCCGGAACTCCTCGTGACGTCCGGGATCTCATCCGGGACTCCGAACAACTTTCGGGTTACCGCATACTAATATCTCTATAACCCTAGCGTCACCGAACCTTAAGTGTGTAGACCCTACGGGTTCGGGAACCATGCAGACATGACCGAGACGTTCTCCGGTCAATAACAAACAGTGGGATCTGGATACCCATGTTGGTTCCCACATGTTCCACGATGATCTCATAGGATGAACCACGATGTCGAGGATTCGATCAATCCCGTATTCAATTCCCTTTGTCTAGCGGTATTGTACTTGCCCGAGATTCGATCGTCGGTATCCGATACCTTGTTCAATCTCGTTACCGGCAAGTCTCTTTACTCGTTCCGTAACACATCATCCCGTGATCAACTCCTTGATCACATTGTGCACATTATGATGATGTCCTATCGAGTGGGCCCAGAGATACCTCTCCGTTTACACGGAGTGACAAATCCCAGTCTCGATTCGTGCCAACCCAACAGACACTTTCGGAGATACCTGTAGTGTACCTTTATAGCCACCCAGTTACGTTGTGACGTTTGGCACACCCAAAGCACTCCTACGGTATCTGGGAGTTGCACAATCTCATGGTCTAAGGAAACGATACTTGACACTAGAAAAGCTTTAGCATACGAACTACATGATCTTGTGCTAGGCTTAGGATTGGGTCTTGTCCATCACATCATTCTCCTAATGATGTGATCCCGTTATCAACGACATCCAATGTCCATGGCCAGGAAACCGTAACCATCTATTGATCAACGAGCTAGTCAACTAGAGGCTTACTAGGGACATGGTGTTGTCTATGTATCCACACATGTATCTGAGTTTCCTATCAATACAATTCTAGCATGGACAATAAACGATTATCATGAACAAGGAAATATAATAATAACCAATTTATTATTGCCTCTAGGGCATATTTCCAACAGTCTCCCACTTGCACTAGAGTCAATAATCCAGTTCACATCGCTATGTGACTAACACTCAAGGTCACATCCCCATGTGACTAACACCCAAGAGTTTACTAGAGTCAATAATCTAGTTCACATTACCATGTGATTAACACTCAATGAGTTCTGGGTTTGATCATGTTGTGCTTGTGAGAGATTTATAGTCAACGGGTCTGAATCTTTCAGATCCGTATGTACTTCACAAATTTCTTATGTCATCTTGTAGATGCAACTACTACGCTACATTTGGAGCTATTCCAAATAACTGTTCTACTATATGAATCCAGTTTACTACTCAGAATAATCTGGATTAGTGTCAAAGTTTGCATCGGCGTAACCCTTTACGACGAACTCTTTTACCACCTCCATAATCGAGAAAATTCCTTAGTCCACTAGTTACTAAGGATAACTTTGACCGCTGTCCTGTGATCCATTCTTAGATCACTCTTGTACCCCTTGACTGACTCATGGCAAGGCACATTTCAGGTGCGGTACACAGTATAGCATACTGTAGAGCCTATGTCTTAAGCATAGGGGACGACCTTCGTCCTTTCTCTCTATTCTGCCGTGGTCGAGCTTCAAGTCTTAACTTCATACCTTACAACTCAGGCAAGAACTCCTTCTTTGTCTGATCCATCTTGAACACCTTCAAGATCATGTCAAGGTATGTGCTCATTTGAAAGTACCATTAAGTGTTTTGATCTATCCTTATAGATCTTGATGCTCAATGTTCAAGTAGCTTAATCCAGGCTTTCCATTGAAAAACACTTTCCAAATAACCCTATATGCTTTCTAGAAATTCTACATCATTTCTGATCAACAATGTGTCAACAACATATACTCATCAGAAATTCTATAGTGCTCCCACTCACTTCTTTGGAAATACAAGTTTCTCATAAACTTTGTACACACCCAAAATCTTTGATCATCTCATCAAAGCATACATTCCAACTCCGAGATGCTTACTCCAGTCCTTAGAAGGATTGCTGGAGCTTTGCATACTTATTAGCATCTTTCAGGATTGACAAAACCTTCCGGTTCTATCACATACAACCTTTCCTCAAGAAAATCGTCGAGGAAACAATGTTTTGACATCCTATCTGCAAGATTTCATAAATAATGCAGTAATCGCTAATATAATTCCAACAGACTCTTAGCATCGCTACGAGTGAGAAAGTCTCATCGTAGTCAACTCCTTGAACTTGTCGAAAAACATCTTAACGACAAGTCGAGCTTTCTTAATGGTGATACTTACCATCATTGTCCGTCTTCCTTTTAAAATCCATATGTACCTAACAGCCTTACGACCATCAAGTAGTTCTTCCAAAGTCTACACTTTGTTTTCATACATGGATCCTTTCTCGGATTTTATGGCCTCGAGCCATTTATCGGAATTCAGGCCCACCATTGCTTCTCCATAGCTCGTAGGTTCATTGTTGTCTAGCAACATGACTTCCAAGACAGGATTACGTACCACTCTGAAGTAGTACGCATCCTTGTCATCCCACGAGGTTTGGTAGTGACTTGAGCTGAAGTTTCATGATTACTATCATAAGCTTCCACTTCAATTGGTGTAGGTGCCACAGGAACAACTCCCTGTGCCCTGCCACACACTAGTTGAAGAGATGGTTCAATAACCTCATCAAGTCTCCACCATCCTTCCACTCAATTCTTTCGAGAGAAACTTTTCCTCGAGAAAGGACCCGATTCTAGAAACAATCCCTTATTGCTTTTGGATCTGAGACAGGAGGTATACCCAACTGTTTTGGGTGTCCTATGAAGATGCATTTATCCGCTTTGGGTTCGAGCTTATCAGCCTGAAACTTTCTCACATAAGCGTCGCAGCCCCAAATTTTTAAGAAATGACAGCTTAGGTTTCTCTAAACCATAGTTCATACGGTGTCATCTCATCGGAATTACGTGGTGCCCTATTTAAAGTGAATGTGGTTGTCTCTAATGCCTAACCCATAAACTATCATGGTAATTCGATAAGAGACATCATGGTATGCATCATATCCAATAGGGTGCAGTTATGATGTTCGGACACACCATCATACTATGGTGTTCTAGGCTGTATTAGTTATGAAACAATTTCCACAATGTCTTGATTCTGTGCCAAACTCGTAATTCAGATATTCATCTCTATGATCATATCATAGATCTTTTATCCTCTTGTCACGACGATCTTTCAACTTCACCCTGAAATTACTTGAACCTTTCAATAATTCAGACTCATGATTCATCAAGTAAATATACTCAACATCTACTCAAATCATCTGTGAAGTAAGAACATAACGATATCCACTACATGCCTCAACACTCATTGGACTACACACATCAAAATGTATTACTTCCAACAAGTTGCTTTCTTGTTCCATTTTACTGAAACGAGGCTTTCAGTCATCTTGCCCATGTGGTATGATTTGCATGTCTCAAGTGATTCAAAATCAAGTGAGTCCAAACGATCCATCTTCATGGAGTTTCTTCATGCATATATGCCAATAGACATGGTTCGCATGTCTCAATCTTTTTTTTTTCAAAAACGAGTGAGTCCAAAGATCCATCAACATGGAGCTTCTTCATGCGTTTTATACCAATATGACTCAAGTGGCAGTGCCACAGGTAGGTGGTACTATCATTACTATCTTATATCTTTTGGCATGAACATGTGTATCACTACGATCGAGATTCAATGAACTATTCATTTTAGGTGCAAGACCATTGAAGATATTATTCAAATAAACAGAGTAACCATTATTCTCCTTAAATGAATAACCGTATTGCGATAGACATAATCCAATCATGTCTATGCTCAACGCAAACACCAAATAACAATTATTTAGGTTTTAATACCAATCTCGATGGTAGAGGGAGCGTGCGATGCTTGATCATATCAACCTTGGAAACACTTCCAACACATATCGTCAGCTCACCTTTAGCTAGTCTCCGTTTATTCCGTAGCTTTTATTTCGAGTTACTAACACTTAGCAACCGAACCGGTATCTAATACCCTGGTGCTACTAGGAGTACTAGTAACGTACACATTAACATAATGTATATCCAATATACTTCTATCGACAGTCTTCTCATCTACCAAGTATCTAGGGTAATTCTGCTCCAGTGGCCGTTCCCCTTTATTACAGAAGCACTTAGTCTCGGGCTTGGGTTCAACTTTGGGTTTCTTCACTTGAGCAGCAACTGACTTGTCGTTTCATGAAGTATCCCTTTCTTGCCCTTGCCCTTCTTGAAACTAGTGGTTTCACCAACCATCAACAATTGATGCTCCTTCTTGATTTCTACTTTTGTGGTGTCAAACATCGCGAATATCTCAAGGATCATCATATATGTCCCTGATATATTATAGTTCATCATGAAGCTCTAGCAGCTTGGTGGTAATGACTTTGGAGAAACATCACTATCTCATCTGGAAGATCAACTCCCACTCGATTCAAATGATTGTTGTACTCAGACAATCTGAGCACAAGCTCAACAATTGAGCTTTTCTCCCTTAGTTTGCAGGCTAAGAGAATCGTCGGAGGTCTTATACCTCTTGACGTGGGCACGAGCCTGAAATCCCAATTTCAGCCCTCGAAACATCTCATATGTTTCGCGACGTTTTAAAATGTCTTCGGTGCCTCAACTCTAAACCGTTTAACTGAACTATCACGTAGTTATCAAAATGTGTATGTCAGATGTTCGCAACATCCACAGACGACGTTCGAGGTTCAGCACACTGAGCGGTGCATTAAGGACATAAGCCTTTTATGAAGCAATGAGGACAATCCTCAGTTTACGGACCTAGTCCGCATAATTGCTACTATCATCTTTCAACTAAATTTTCTCTAGGAACATAACTAAACAGTAGAACTGAAGCGCGAGCTACGACATAATTTGCGAAGACCTTTTGACTATGTTCAGGATAATTAAGTTCATCTTATGAACTCCCACTCAGATAGACATCCCTCTAGTCATCTAAGTGATTACATGATCCGAGTCAACTAGGCCGTGTCCGATCATCACGTGAGACGGACTAATCAACATCGGTGAACATCTTCATGTTGATCGTATCTTCTATATGACTCATGCTCGACCTTTCGGTCTCTTGTGTTCCGAGGCCATGTCTGTACATGCTAGGCTCGTCAAGTTAACCTAAGTGTTTCACATGTGTTCCGAGGCCATGTCTGTACATGCTAGGCTCGTCAACACCCGCTGTATTCGAACGTAAGAATCTATCACACCCGATCATCACGTGGTGCTTCGAAACGACGAACTTTCGCAACGGTGCACGGTTAGGGGGAACACCTTCTTGAAATTTTAGTGAGGGATCATCTTATTTACTACCGTCGTTCTAAGCAAATAAGATGTATAAACATGATAAACATCACATGCAATCAAATAGTGACATGATATGGCCAATATCACTTTGCTCCTTTTGATCTCCATCTTCGGGGCTCCATGATCATCATCGTCACCGGCATGACACCATGATCTCCATCATCATGATCTCCATCATCGTGTCTTCATGAAGTTGTCTCGCCAACTATTACTTCTACTACTACAGCTAACGGTTAGCAATAAAGTAAAGCAATTACATGGCGTTGTTTAATGACACGCAGGTCATACAATAAATAAAGACAACTCCTATGGCTCCTGCCGGTTGTCATACTCATCGACATGCAAGTCGTGATTCCTATTACAAGAACATGATCAATCTCATACATCACATATCAATCATCACATTCCTTTTGGCCATATCACATCACATAGCATACCCTGCAAAAACAAGTTAGACATCCTCTAATTGTTGTTTGCATGTTTTACGTGGCGGCTATGGGTTTCTAGCAAGAACGTTTCTTACCTACGCAAAAACCACAACGTGATATGCCAATTGCTATTTACCCTTCATAAGGACCCTTTTCATCGAATCCGATCCGACTAAAGTGGGAGAGACAGACACCCGCTAGCCACCTTATGCAACTAGTGCATGTCTGTCGGTGGAACCAGTCTCACGTAAGAGTACGTGTAAGGTCGGTCCGGGCCGCTTCATCCCACAATGCCACCGAATCAAGATTGGACTAGTAACGGTAAGCATATTGAACAAAATCAACGCCCACAACTACTTTGTGTTCTACTCGTGCATAGAAACTACGCATAGACCTAGCTCGTGATGCCATTGTTGGGGAACGTAGCAATAATTCAAAATTTTCCTACGTGTCACCAAGATCAATCTATGGAGTCATCTAACAACGAGGAAGGAGTGGATCTACATACCCTTGTAGATCGCGCGCGGAAGCGTTCAAGAGAACGGGGTTGATGGAGTCGTACTCGTCATGATCCAAATCACCGATGATCCTAGCGCCGAACGGACGGCACCTCCGCGTTCAACACACGTACGGAGAAGCAACGTCTCCTCCTTATTGATCCAGCAAGGGGGGAGGAGAGGTTGATGAAGATCCAACAGCACGACGGCGTGGTGGTGGAAGTAGCGGGATTCCAACAGGGCTTCGCCAAGCGCTGCGGGAGGAGGGAGATGTGTCATGGGAGGGAGAGGGAGGCGCCAGGGCTTAGGTGTGGCTGCCCTCCCTTTACCCCACTATATATAGGGCCAAGGGAGAGGGGGGGCGCAGCCTTGGCCCTTCCTCCAAGGAAGGGTGCGGCCAGGGAGGAGTCCATCCTCCCCAAGGCACCTAGGAGGTGCCTTCCCCCTTTAGGACTCTTCCTTTCCCTTATCTCTTGGCGCATGGGCCTCTTGGGGCTGGTGCCCTTGGCCCATATAGGCCAAGGCGCACACCCCTACAGCCCATGTGGCCCCCCCGGGGCAGGTGGACCCCCTTGGTGGACCCCCGGACCCCTTTTGGCACTCTCGGTACAATACCGATAATGCGTGAATCTTTTCCGGCGACCAAAACAAGACTTCCCATATATAAATCTTTACCTCCGGACCATTACGGAACTCCTCGTGACGTCCAGGATCTCATCCGGGACTCCGAACAACTTTCGGGTTACCGCATACTAATATGTCTATAACCCTAGCGTCACCGAACCTTAAGTGTGTAGACCCTACGGGTTCAGGAACCATGCAGACATGACCGAGACGTTCTCCGGTCAATAACAAATAGCGGGATCTGGATACCCATGTTGATTCCCACATGTTCCACGATGATCTCATCGGATGAACCACGATGTCGGGGATTCGATCAATCCCGTATTCAATTCCCTTTGTCTAGCGGTATTGTACTTGCCCGAGATTCGATCGTCGGTATCTGATACCTTGTTCAATCTCGTTACCGGCAAGTATCTTTACTCTTTCCGTAACACATCATCCCGTGATCAACTCCTTGATCACATTGTGTACATTATGATGATGTCCTACCGAGTGGGCCCAGAGATACCTCTCCGTTTACACGGAGTGACAAATCCCAGTCTCGATTCGTGCCAACCCAACAGACACTTTCGGAGATACATGTAGTGTACCTTTATAGCCACCCAGTTACGTTGTGACGTTTGGCACACCCAAAGCACTCCTACGGTATCCATGAGTTGCACAATCTCATGGTCTAAGGAAATGATACTTGACATCAGAAAAGCTTTAGCATACGAACTACATGATCTTGTGCTAGGCTTAGGATTGGGTCTTGTCCATCACATCATACTCCTAATGATGTGATCCCGTTATCAACGACATCCAATGTCCATGGCCAGGAAACCGTAACCATCTATTGATCAATGAGCTAGTCAACTAGAGGCTTACTAGGGACATGGTGTTGTCTATGTATCCACACATGTATCTGAGTTTCCTATCAATACAATTCTAGCATGGACAATAAACGATTATCATGAACAAGGAAATATAATAATAACCAATTTATTATTGCCGCTAGGGCATATTTCCAACAAATATGCCCTAGAGGCAATAATAAAGTTATTATTTATTTCCTTATATCATGATAAATGTTTATTATTCATGCTAGAATTGTATTAACCGGAAACATAATACATGTGTGAATACATAGACAAACAGAGTGTCACTAGTATGCCTCTACTTGACTAGCTCGTTAATCAAAGATGGTTATATTTCCTAACCATGAATAAAGAGTTGTTATTTGATTAACGGGATCACATCATTAGGTGAATGATCTGATTGACATGACCCATTCCATTAGCTTAGCACCCGATCGTTTAGTATGTTGCTATTGCTTTCTTCATGACTTATACATGTTCCTATGACTATGAGATTATGCAACTCCCGTTTACCGGAGGAACACTTTGTGTGCTACCAAACGTCATAACATAACTAGGTGATTATAAAGGTGCTCTACAGGTGTCTCCAAAGGTACATGTTGGGTTGGCGTATTTCGAGATTAGGATTTGTCACTCCGATTGTCGGAGAGGTATCTCTGGGCCCTCTCGATAATGCACATCACATAAGCCTTGCAAGCATTGCAACTAATGATTTAGTTGTGAGATGATGTATTACGGAACGAGTAAAGAGACTTGCCGGTAACGAGATTGAACTAGGTATTGAGATACCGACGATCGAATCTCGGGCAAGTAACATACCGATGACAAAGGGAACAACATATGTTGTTATGCGGTCTGACCGATAAAAGATCTTCATAGAATATGTAGGAGCTAATATGAGCATCCAGGTTCCGCTATTGGTTATTGACCAGAGACGTGTCTCGGTCATGTCTACATTGTTCTCGAACCCGTAGGGTCCGCACGCTTAAGGTTTCGATGACAGTTATATGAGTTTATGCATTTTGATGTACCGAAGTTTGTTCGGAGTCCCGGATGTGATCACGGACATGACGAGGAGTCTTGAAATGGTCGAGACATAAAGATTGATATATTGGAAGCCTATATTTGGATATCGGAAGTGTTCCGGGTGAAATCGGGATTTTACCGGAGTACCAGGAGGTTACCGGAACCCCCCGGGAGGTATATGGGCCTTAGTGGGCTTTAGTGGAAGAGAGGAGAGGTGGCTAGGGCTGGGCCGCGTGCCCCTCCCTCCTAGTCCGAATAGGACAAGGAGAGGGGGGGCGCCCCCTCCTTCCTTCTCTCTCTCCTCTTTCCCCCTCCCAAATCCTATTCCAACTAGGAAAGGGGGGAATCCTACTCCCGGTGGGAGTAGGACTCCTCCTGGCGCGCCCTCCTCCTGGCCGGCCGCACCCCCCCTTTGATCCTTTATATACGGAGGCAGGGGGCACCCCTAGACACACAAGTTGATCCACGTGATCATATTCTTAGCCGTGTGCGGTGCCCCCTTCCACCATAGTCCTCGATAATATTGTAGCGGTGCTTAGGCGAAGCCCTGCGACGGTAGTGCATTAAGATCATCACCACGCCGTCGTGCTGGCGGAACTCTTCCCCGACACTTTGCTGGATTGGAGTCCGGGGATCGTCATCGAGCTGAACTTGTGCTAGAACTCGGAGGTGCCGTAGTTTCGGTGCTTGATCGGTCGGGCCGTGAAGACGTACGACTACATCAACCGCGTTGTGCTAACGCTTCCGCTGTCGGTCTACAAGGGTACATAGATCACACTCTCCCCTCTCGTTGCTATGCATCACCATGATCTTGCGTGTACGTAGGAATTTTAAAATTACTACGTTCCCCAACAGTATCTCTTTCCACCTTTTGTCAACACGCCATTCATCTCACAAAGATCAGAATGTATAAGCTCTAGTGGCGCCAAGTTTCTTGCCTCTGCAGTCTTACGTGACTTGCGAGGTTGCTTAGCTTGCACACATACTTGGCACTTGGAGCCTTTGACAGTAGAGATTTTCGGAATTAAATTCATATTGGCTAACCGCGTCATGCAACCAAAGTTAATATGACAGAGTCGTGAATGCCAAATATCAGACTCATTATTGTGGCAAACATTATTAATAACTTTAGTGCAAATATCTGACAAAGATAGGCGGAACAAGCCTCTGCACTCATAGCCTTTTCCAACAAATTGTCCACACTTAGAAATTACAACTTTATTGGATTCGAAAACCAACTTAAAACCATCTCGACATAAACGGGAACCGCTAACGATTTTTTTATTGATGGACGACACATGATGAATGTTCTTCAGACGCACAGTCTTCCCCGAAGTAAACTTCAGATCGACCGTACCAACACCTCGAACGATGGCATGTGACCCGTTCCCCATCAGCATGGGTGAAGTCCCTGTTGCCTGGTAAGAAGAAAACATGGAGGCGTCAGCACAAACATGTACATTGGCACCAGTGTCAATTAACCAATCAGGGGATTGAAATACTGAAAGGATGGTAGGAAAAATACCATACCCTGATTCCTTCATATCAGTATCACCGATGACAACATTAGCGGACTTGCCACTCTTCTCATGTTCGCGCTCCTCAAAGCGGTTAGGACACTTCGGAGCCCAGTGATTAGGATCACCGCAGACATGGCAAAGTCCCTTCCCCTTCTTATGAGAATTCTTCTTGAAGTTGGTAGAATGTGATGGCTTGTTCTTTGTATCAAACTTGCCTTTGCCCTGAGTTTTGTTCTTATTATTTTTGAACTTGTTGGGCTGGGAGTTCTTCTTCTGTACCATGTGGGCACTAGAACCTCCCTCAGCAACTCGAGCATGTGTGTCCTTTGCTCTCGCCTTCTCTTCAACATCAAGAGTACCAATGAGATCCGCAACGGAAAACTCCTGTCTCTTGTGTTTCAGGGAAGTAGCAAAATTGTTCCACGAAGGTGGAAGCTTGGCAATGATGCCTCCGGCAACAAATTTGTCCAGCAACACACACTTGAAGTACTCAAGTTCTTTTGCGAGCGACTGTATCTCATGAACCTGCTGTACAACAGGGCGCTCATCAGTCATCTTGTAGTCACAGAATTGCTCCATGACGTACAACTCGCTGCCGGCGTCCGAGGCACCAAACTTGGCCTCGAGCGCAGCCCACATGTCCTCGCCGTTGTCAAACGACATATACGAATCCACAATGGAGTCATCAAGAACACTCAGAAGAGCGCCTTTAAAGAGAGTATCGATCTTCTCAAAAGCTTCCAGCTGTGCTGGATTAAGATCGCCCTCAGGCTTGCCCTTGGTGGCATCATAGCAGCCCATGGTCTGAAACCAGTAGACTACTCTCGTGCGCCACCTCTTATATTGCGCCCCCTTAAAGGCAAGCGGCTTCAGATGCGCAGCAAAACCACTCGGAGTAAATTGCCTATAATCAGGTTTTTGGATTGTTGGAAATATGAGCAAATTACTACGAGATTTAATCCGAATAAACAGAAGATAAATCATGACCACATCAGCAGAGATTAAACTAATCATGCGAACTAGCATAGCAGATGAACATATCACATCTAGGGTACATACTAGAAGCATGAATTCTACCACGATCTCGAACAGGAAGGATAGAATCACATACGGTGCAGCGGGTGCAGCACCGCCGGCGTTGACGTTGTCGCCCATGTCATCGAGGACGAGGTTGCCGAGGTCGGGGAACAAGTCGTCGTTCGTGAAGTCGTCGCTGCCAGCAGTCGCGCGAGTGCGCTCCCCAAAAACCTGATCGCCCCTCTCCCGTACAGGATCATGAGAGGCGGGGTTTTGGAGGCCTGCTGTCCCTTCTCGCGGTGCACGCCGGAAGGAGGGATGGAGAAGACTTGCTTGGCGGCGCAATGATCTGGAACGGTGGTGAGAAACCATACGAAGCGGCGGCGGCTAGGGTAGACGTCTACCTGACTATATAGTGCGGGTCGGGTAGGTCGGGGGAGTAAACCCCACGTCCGAGTCGTCACGATCCAAAAGAATCGAAAACGGTTCAGTAATTAACGCGTTCGTTAATTATTAATTAATGACTCATTGCACCTCGTGACGAGGCGTGGCGTGGCGAGCGAGGAGGAGCGCGTGTGTAGGTCTCCTCTTCTCATGCTCATACAAGTAGTAGAAGAGCTCACCTTATAAAATGGTGCAACTCTCTCTCAACTTCCAGGGTGGAACTAAACTTTAGGAGGTGTTTGGTTGGATGATTTCTGCCCGTCACCTGATTACAGCGTGATCTGAAAACGTTATGCGCGTTTGGTAACGCAGCACCGTAATCGGCTCCCACCGTAAACGAGTCCCGTCACACTTGCGCTCGATACCGCCCACCCCCCACCGTAATCAAGTTGCGTTACCGAACCGAGCCCCACTCTTTTTCCTCGCCTCCCCACAATCCTCTCCGCCTCGTCCAAAGTCGCCCGTCAGGCTGCCCCGATCCCTTCGCTTTATTAGCCACCGGTTAGTGCCACCACTTCCCTCCTTCCAGTCGCCGGAGATGCCTCCATGGCCTGCATCTTAGTGAGGAACCCCATCGACGCCGACAAGGACGGGCTTGAGGATGACCCCTTCTTATCCCTCTTCCTTGGAACCCCCACCCCCGATCTGCTCGCCGGCCAAATTCCTTTCCATGATTTGTTTATTGCTCAAGTTAATTGTCGTCAAGATCATGTTAGCTTGTTCCTGACTTCGATTCTATGAGATGTTTTGCTTTTTGCAATCTGATTACACAGCAGATCATGTTAGCTCTGTAACTTGATACCTTTACATGCATGAAACAAACAGAAAAGCAAATGCTCCTATTACGCCGTGATTCCACCTCTACCTGATTCCATTACCAGTCCCGCTACCTTTGGTTGTACCAAACACATCCTTAGTCTCACTCACTTCACTCACATGTATGCATGAATGGACCAAAAGAATTTCAGAATTTTAGTTGAGCTTTGAACCAAAGCCTACTAGCAAAATTCCAACACCATGTGCTTTGGGAGCAACCAGGTGACATTATGCACGTGCATCCATTGAAACTTAGTTCGGATGGACAAAATGAATCCTACTTTTTGTAGTGAAAATTACTAAATCCTTGGCAAAATTGTTCCAGCACACATCTATATTACGTATTCACCAAACATTTGATTTGTCATTTTTCCAATAAGAATACTGCTTTTTCGAGAGAAAACAGTACAGTACTAGTATTAGGTATTTCTGTTCTGAGCAAAACTGTACTCCCTCCATTACTAAATATTTGTCTTGGTAGATATTTTAACAAGTGACTACATACGGAGTAAAATAAGTAAATCTACATTCTAAAATATGTCTACATACATTCGTGTATGGTATCCATTTAAAATATCTAGAAAAACAAATATTTAGGAAGGGAGGAAGTACTATTTAGGTGCGAAATTACGAATTGAACTTCCGCCAGTAGTTTTTTTTCCCCGAGGCAAACCAGTAGATTCCAGCAAAAAGGGAAACTACTGCCAGAAGGAACTACTGGGCCTAGCAATTTAGAGCCCAATTCTTATCAAATGACGACCAGAAATAGGCCCACGGCCTGAACCACCAGCGCGGCCCACGACTTGAACTACCAGGGCAGCGCAGGGGCGTCGCAGGTTTAGTACCACCTCGCGAACGGGAGGAGGACGCAGCCGAAGAGCCACCTATATAACAGGCGCCTTGGCCAACGTTGCAAATCACTTACCTGGACGGGGTCAACAGCCGATCAAGAAGAGCTGTGGCCTAGATCAATGGCTCACATTGCACCTTGTTGAGTGCGTTGGCCTACCATCTCCCTACGGGGAGAGTGGACGTCATAATTTGTGCTAGAGGGGGTACGCGTTCGCGCGGCCCCTGCCAATCTTTGAAAATTAAAATTCGGTCCTTGGCAGCGATTGTTTGTGCTTCTCTGTTGCCCCTGCCGCTCTTCCAAATTTCTCGTCCTTGCACTGCCTTTTACGATGGATGTTTGGCAGCTACATGGCCCATAGTACAACACACTTCTAAACTACCGTACAGAATAGCCTAAGCCTTAAAGTACAGACAAGCTAAAATAGAACACACGATACAGATTAGCCACTACTAGTAGAGGCCAATAAAATAAGAGACACTGTCACCGCCATGCATAGTGTAGTGGTACTAGAGGAGATGGCATGTCACGCTGGGAAGCCGTTGACTGCATGCGTAGGTGCGGAGCGTTTAGGCGATGTCGATGGAGCGGACGTTGCGCTGCTTCTGGGCTTGCTCGTCCTTGGGCACGACGACCCTGAGCACGCCGTCCTGCATGGTGCACCGGATGCCGTCCGCCTTGGCGTTCTCCGGCAGGCGGAACCGGCGCATGAAGGACCCGAAGCTGCGCTCCACGCGGTTCCACGCGTCGCCCTTGTGCTCCTCCTCCCGCGTCTTCTCCCCGCTGATCTTGAGCACGTTGCCGTCCTCCACCTCCACCTTCACGTCCTCCTTCCTCACCCCTACACGCACGGCAGGTCGGCAGCAGCATCAATGGATCAGATGGAAAGCTTTTCTGCGAGGCCACCACCTCAACCATAAGGACACGGGACACCACGTACTTACCGGGTATCTCCGCGGAGAAGATGTGCTCCTTGTCGTTCTCGTGCCAGTCAATGTTGGTGCGAGCCATGGCGGTGGCGTCGTCGCGGCTGCCGCCTTCGCCGCCTCGGCGGCCGGCGTCCAAGGGCCAGGAAGCGCCGAAGGGGTCCCAGAGGTCGGAGGAGAAGGGGTCCATCCCTCCCCGGCCACCGCCGAACCAAGGCATGAGCGACATGGCTGACACGCACGGTGGGTGTTTGGTTGGCACTATGTCCCACGAGACGGATATGCTACCAGGCTGTTTGTGGTGGCAAGAGCGCTTTCTCCTGGGCAGTTTTATAGCACTCCAAAGCGCTTGCATACATGGCCGCGTGGAGCATCGGCTTGACACGTTCGCTGTGTACGTGCCGCCCGCGTGCACAGGTGTTGCCGCAGCGACGACTCTTGTGATGCTTGCCGCTGGCCACTCCGGCCGCGGCGGCCACCAGATCCCGGTGCGCGCTGGGCGCGCCCTCGCGCCAAAGAGCCATGGGGCGCTCGCGCTCGTCCAGATCCACCGGCGGTCGACGTTGGTGCCAGTCGACGTTGGTGCGAGCCATGGCGGTCGCGTCGTCGCGGCTGCCGCCTTGGCGTCCGGCGTCCAAGGGCCAGGAAGCACCGAAGGGGTCCCAGAGGTCGGAGGAGAAGGGGTCCATCCCTCCCCGGCCACCGCTGAACCAAGGCATGAGCGACATGGCTGGCTGACACGCACGGCGATGTTTGGTTGAAACGATGTCTCACGAGACAGATATGCTACCGGGCTGTTTGTAGTGGCAAGAGCGCCTCCACCTGTGCGGTTTTATAGCACCCCAAAGCGCTTGCATGCATGGCCGCGTGGAGCATCGGCTTGACACGTTTGCTGTGTACGTGCCCGCCTGCGTGCACAGGTGTTAGCCGCAGCCACGACTCGTGTGATGCTTTGGCGTGCGACGAGGCTGCCTTGGCAGTTGGCACCGCACCTACATCTGGCGTGCATGCACCACAGTGGCGCCTGGCGGGGTTGCGGGTTGCCACTTGGTGAGACGAGATACTTTCTGTCCGTGTCATGCATTTGTACGTGGTCGAGGCCTACGGTGGTAAAACAGTGGACTCTCTAATCGGATCGAATGGTTTAGACGTGTTCAGCCATTCAAACGGGGCGTATAAATCCTTCAAGTGGACACATTTTTCTCGTAAATTCAAGACAAACGAAGAGCTTTATGAAAGTCCGGATAGCATACACTCAGGACTCCGACACCCCCGAATCATCTAAAATCCCACTAAAAATCCTTCTCGGGCTCGCACCTTTATCCTCCTATTTTTTCTCTCTCTCTCTTACCTTCATCACCGCTCCAACCACCCCCGCCACCCCGCCATACCCCTACCGGAAATCGAGAGTCCGTCACCTCCAACGGTACACTCGGGCTCCAAGCCACTTCTCCTCCTCCTCCGTTCCATACATCTCCTCCGACCGCTGCGCGGGTACCATCAGCTCCTACGATACACACCATGCCCGAAACTGTTCGGTGAAATGCCCATGCTAATTTTTTGCTCCTTTTTCTTTGAAGCAATGGATTCGAATATGACGTACATATACGAGCACTATGTTGAGTTGTCCGACGGCTCATCCGACGAGGAGGACTACACAGATGAGACGGTGATGATGTAGATGGTCCTTGCGGACGCGGAGTGTGCGGAGGAGCATGTTCTCAATTTTGAGGGATCGATTAAGGGTCATCGAGTGCTCAACCGCAACTGGGCATGCGGCCATTTGACGCTGATGGACGACTACTTTGCCCCCTCTTCATTGATAATTTTCACCAGCGCTTTCGGATATGCAAAAAATGTCTTCGACCGTCTCTATCATGGCGTCCGGTCCTTTGATGACTACTTCATCTTGAAAAAAGACGCCATGAGAAGGATTGTGTTCTCTGTTATCATAAGTGCACGACCGCACTACGAATGCTTGCATATAGCATGGCCGCTGATTCCTGAGATGTGCACCTATGGATGTCTGAGATTATATGCGGAGATGCCATGGTTGAATTTACAACTGCCATGGTCTCAGTGTTTGGACCTCGGTACATGAGAGAGCCAACTGTGACAGGCTCTTGGCAATCTCAGAAGTAAGAGGGTGGCTTGATTTGCTCGGATCAGTTAATTGTATGAATTGAAAATGGAAGAACTGTCCAAAAGCTTACAAGTCAATATCAGGGTCATGTTAAGAAGTCCACGATCATTCTTGAAGCAATTGCATCGCATGATCTTTGGATTTGGCATGCCTGGGTCTCATAATCACATCAATGTGCTGCACAACGGCGATAGGTATTTTCCTCAGATATGAAACCAAGGTTATCGAACCAGTAGGAGAACCAAGCAGCACAACGTAAACAACCCCTGCACACAAATAACAAATACTCGCAACCCACGTGTTAAAGGGGTTGTCAATCCCTTTCGGGTAACAGTGCCAAAAATTGGTGCGTGGACGGGAGAAAGTTGTAATAGATTGAGTAAATAGATCAAAAATAAAATAAAGTGCAACAAAGTATTTTTGTATTTCTGGTTTTGTAGATCTGAAAATAAATGCAAGAAAAAAGTAGCTCGCAAAGGCAAATAATATGAGAAAGAGACCCGGGGGCCGTAGGTTTCACTAGTGGCTTCTTTCGAGAAAAATAGCAAACGGTGGGTGAACAAATTACTACTGGGCAATTGATAGAACTTCAAATACTCATGAAGATATCCAGGCAATGATCATTACATAGGCATCATGTCCAAGATTAGTAGACCGACTTCTGCCTGCATCTACTATTATTACTCCACACACCGACCGCTATCCAGCATGCATCTAGTATATTAAGTTCATGGAGAAATGGAGTAATGCAATAAGAACGATGACATGATGTAGACAAGATCTATTTATATAGAGATAGACCCCATCGTTTTATCCTTAGTAGCAACGATACATACGTGTCGGTTCCCTTTCTGTCACTGAGATCAAGCACCGTAAGATCGAACCCACTACAAAGCACCTCTTCCCATTGCAAGATAAATAGATCAAGTTGGCCAAACAAAACCCAAATATCAAAGAAGGAATACGATGCTATAAGAGATCATGCATAAAAGAGATCAAAGAAACTCAAATACTTTCATGGATATAAAAAGAGATAGATCTGCTAATAAACTCAAAGTTCATCGAATCCCAACAAACACACCGCAAAAGAGTTACATCACATGGATCTCCAAGAGACCATTGTATTGAGAATCAAGAGAGAGAGAGAGAGGAAGCCATCTAGCTACTAACTACGGAACCGAAGGTCTACAAAGAACTACTCATGCATCATCAGAGAGGCATCAATGGAGGTGGTGAACCCCATCCGAGATGGTGTCTAGATTGGATCTGGTGGTTCTGGACTCTGCGGCAGCTGGATGAATATTTCATCGACTCCCCTAGGGTTTCTGGAATATTGGGGGTATTTATAGAGCAAAGAGGCGGTCCTGTCCCCCGGACCGCCTCTTTGCTCTATAAATACCCCCAATATTCCAGAAACCTCCTGGTGCGCCCTGGTGGGTTGTGCTCTCCTCGGAGCATCCCCAGGCGCAGCCAGGGCCCATTACGTTCCTTCTGGTCCATAAAAAATCTCCGTAAAGTTTCATGGCATTTGGACTCCGTTTGATATTCATTTTCCGCGATGTAAAAAACATGGAAAAAAAAAGCAACTGGCACTTGGCACCATGTCAATAAATTAGTACCAAAAATGATATAAAATGACTATAAAATGATTATAAAACATCCAAGATTGATAATATAACAGCATGGAACAATAAAAAAAATTATAGATACGTTGGAGACGTATCGGCATCCCCAAGCTTAACTCCTACTCGTCCTCGAGTAGGGAAGTGATAAAAACATAATTTTTGATGTGGAATGCTGCCTAACATGTCATATCATATTCTTTTCTTTATAGCATGGACATTTGGACTTTTATATTGTTCAAAGCAATAGTCTAGTTTTGACATGATAATTAAATACTCAAGCATATCAACAAGCAACCATGTCTTTCAAAATATCAACGCTAAAATAAGTTATCCCTAGCCCATGATGCTCAACCATTGATCCATTCATGAAATACACTCACATATTAGCTACACCCTATACTCAAGTACGATCATATTGCCTCCTAGTTGGTGCTTTTATAAGAGAAGATGGAGACTCAAATTCAAAATAAAAATTGCATAAAGTAAAAGAAAGGCCCTTCATAGAGGGAAGTAGGGACTTGTAGAGGTGCCAGAGCATAGAGCGAAAAACTTGGAGATAAAAACATTTTGGGAGGTGTATCCATCCCACCAACGAAAACGACTTAGAGTTCCCAATACTTTCCATGCTTAGATATATCATAGGCGGCCCCCAAACAGAAAATAAAGTTTATTCTTTTTTCCACCATACTTTCACTTTCCATGGCTAACCATATCCACGGGTGCCCTCCATACCAACACTTTCCAAGGAATTTATTATTTGGCAACATAAAGTAAATTCATTTTTTTCATTTCGGGACTGGGCATCCCTAATACCTTTGCCTTACTCTCGTGCAATGACAAGTGAATAAACACTCATCTTGAGAATAACACATCTAGCATGGAAAATATTATCCACCCCTCACCGCTCCGCGAGCGAAATGAACACACAAAAGAGAAATTTATTTTGAAAATTAGAGATGGCACATACAAATTTGCTTAGAACGACAATAGAATACCGCATATAGGTAGATATAGTGGACTCATGTGGCAAAACTGGGTTAAAGGTTTTTGGATGCACAAGTAGAGATCATACTTAGTGCAAAATAAGGCTAGCAAAAGATTGAGAAGCGACCTACCAAGAAACGAAAAATCTCATAAGCGAGTATTAAGCATAACTAACACCGAATAATGCACCACAAGTAGGATATAATTTCATTGCATAACTATTGACTTTCATGCTTGCATAGGGAATCACAAACCTTAACACCAATATTCTTACTAAAGCATAATTACTCATCAAGATAACTCACATATCACATCATCATATCTCAAAACTATTACTAAGAATCCAGTTTATTTTGTCCAATGATCTTCATGAAAGTTTTTATTATATCCTTATTGGATATCTATCACTTTGGACTAATTTTCATATGTTGCTTTTCATAAGCTCAAACAAATATAAGTGAAGATCATGAGCATAATTTTTCTTTCTCTCAAATTAATTTAAGTGAAGCAAGAGAGAATCTCTTGAAAATTTTACTAACTCTCAAATAAATCTAAGTGAAGCAAGAGAACATTTATTCAAAAATACTAAGAACACCGTGCTCAAAAAGATATAAGTGAAGCACTAGAGCAAGTCCATAGCTCATAAAAGATTTAAGTGAAGCAAAGAGAGCAATTCTAACAGGTCATGGCATAATTTTGGCTCTCTCGAATAGGTGTGTCTAACAAGGGATCAAGACTTAAAACACAAAATAAAACAAGCAAAGACTCGTATCATACAAGACACTCCAAGCAAAACACATAGTATGTGATGAATAAAAATATAGCATTGAGTAAAATACCGATGATCGTTAGAAGAAAGAGGGGATGCCACTCGGGGGCATCCCAAAGCTTAGTTGGTTGCTCATTTTTGGATAATAGCTTGGGATGCTGGGGCATCCCCAAGCTTAGGCTCTTCTACTCCTTATTCCTTCATCCATCGTAAGATAACCCAAAACTTGAAAACTTCAATCACACAAAACTGAACAAAACCTTCGTGAGATCCGTTAGTATAAGATAATAAATCACTACTATAAGTGTTGTATCAAACCAATTCATATTTTGTTCTTGCATTATATCTATTGTATTCCAATTTTTATATGGCAAAAACTCATCAAAGAAAACCATAGAGCCATCAAAATAAGCACACAACACAAAGAAAACAGAATATGTCAAAACAGAACAGTCTATAGCAATCTGACTATTTCAAATACTTCTGTAACTCCAACAATTCTAAAAAATTAGGATGACCTGAGAAATTTTTATATTGATCTACTTCAAGTGTAATGGGTATTTTATCGCTCTTTGGTAAAAAATTATAATTATTTTCGCGAGCACAAAAGTTTCTGTTTTTCTTCAGCAAGATCAAACAACTATCACCCAAGAAGATCCTAAAGGCTTTACTTGGCATAAACACTAATTAAAACATAAAAAACACAATCATAACAGTAGCATAACTGTGCTAACACTCAAAAACAGAAAGCAAAAAGCAAAAATAAATTTTATTCATTGGGTTGCCTCCCGACAAGCGCCATAGTTTTACGCCCTTAGCTAGGCATAAAGCAAGGATCTAAATTTTGTCATCTTTGGTTCGAGATCCATAAGATGCCCCCATGATTGATTCATATGTTTAGTAAAAGATTTATTTTGTTCATAAGCATGGGGTGAATTTATCATGGATTGCAATAAAGAAATACAATCAATCAAAGAGCAACTATCATAATTAAAGTCTTTGTAATCCGAAAGAGTGGGCACATCACTAGCTAAAGTTTTGACCTCTTCAACCCCATTTTTATCAATTTTCTCAACAAGATTTTCACCCTCCGAATCATTGGGACGCCTTCTAGCTAAAGTTGACTCTTCTCTAGTCCCTTTTTCATCAATATTAACTTTACTAAGCAAGGAACCAATAGAAGAAACACCAATCATTTTAAGATCTTCATCACTTTTGTGAAAGAAATCACTAGAAAACGCTTTTTATAAAAAATCTCTTTTTGCTCTAAGCATAGCAGCTATTTTCTTACTTTCATCCATAGAAACATAAAGAGCTTTAATTGATTCATCAACTTTAGGCACAGAAATTTTCATCTTGAGATTTTCCACATCATGAGCAATTCTATCAACACTTCTAGACAAATTATCAATCTTACTCAACTTTTCTTCTATGGAAGTGTTGAAAACTTTTTGCGTATTGATATTTTTTTATATTATTATCAAGATCAGAGGTATTCCTATTATTATTATTAGACTGATTTCCATAGGAATTACCATAATTATTAGAGGAGTTACTAGGAAAGACCTAGGATTAAATTACCTCTATAAGCATTGTTATTGAAATTATTTTGAGAGATAAAATTCACATCTATGACATCACTATTTTGCTAAATCGAAGTAGACAAAGGCATATCATTAAAATCAATAGGAGCACTTCTACTAGCAACCAATTTCACAAGAGCATCAACTTTTTCACTCAAAGAAGAAATTTCTTCAACTGAATTAACTTTTTTACTAGTAGGAGCTCTTTCGGTATGCCATTGCGAATAATTTTCCATAATATTATCAAGAAATTTAGTGGCTTCACCCAAAGTAATTTTCATAAAAGTACCACCCACGGCGGAATCTAAAAGATTATGAGAAACAAAATTCAACCCCGCATAAATTTTTTGTATGATCATCCAAAGATTTAACCCATGAGTTGGGCAATTCCTTAGCATCCTTTTCATCCTTTCCCAAGATTGTGCAACATGCTCATGTTCAAGTTGCATGAAATTCATGATATGGGTTCTAAGGGAAATAATTTTTGCAGGCAGAAAATACTTAGTGATAAAAGCATCTTTGCACTTATTCCAAGAATCGATACTATTGCGAGGCAAAGAAGAGAACCAAATTTTTGCAGAATCACGCATGGAAAACGGAAATAACTTCATCTTCACCACATCATTGTCCACATCTTTTTTCTTTTGCATATCCATAATTCTACGAAGGTATTAAGATGGGAGGCGGCTGATATGTCTCCAATGTATCTATAATTTTTGATTGCTCCATGCTATATTATCTGCTGTTTTGGACATTATTGGGCTTTATTATCTACTTTTATATTATTTTTGGGACTAACCTATTAACCGGAGGCCCAGCCCAGAATTGTTGTGTTTTGCCTGTTTTAGGGTTTCGAAGAAAAGGAATATCAAACGGAGTCCAAACGGAATGAAACCTTCGGGAACGTGATTTTCTCACCGAATACAACTCAGGAGACTTGGACCCTACGTCAAGCCAGCTAACAGGAGCCCACGAGGTAGGGGGCGCGCCTACCCCCCCAGGCGCGCCCTCCACCCTCGTGGGGTCCCTGTTGCTCCACCGACGTACTTCTTCCTCCTATATATACCCATGTACCCCCAAACAATCAGAACCGGAGCCAAAACCCTAATTCCACCGCCGTAACTTTCTGTATCCACAAGATCCCATCTTGGGGCCTATTCCGGAGCTCCACCGGAGGGGGCATCGATCACGGAGGGCTTCTACATCAACACCATAGCCTCTCCGATGAAGTGTGAGTAGTTTACTTCAGACCTACGAGTCCATAGTTAGTAGCTAGATGGCTTCTTCTCTCTTCTTGGATCTCAATACAATGTTCTCCCCCTCTCTTGTGGAGATCTATACGATGTAATCTTCTTTTTGCGGTGTGTTTGTTGAGGCCGGTGAATTGTGGGTTTATGATCAAGTCTATCTATGAATAATATTTGAATCTTCTTTGAATTCTTTTATGTATGATTGGTTATCTTTGCAAGTCTCTTCGAATTATCAGTTTGATTTGGCCTACTAGATTGATCTTTCTTGCAATGGGAGAAGTGCTTAGCTTTGGGTTCAATCTTGCGGTGTCCTTTCCCGGTGACAGTAAGGGCAACAAGGCACGTATTGTATTGTTGCCATCGAGGATAACAAGATGGGGTTTTCATCATATTGCATGAGTCTATCCCTCTACATCGTGTCATCTTGCTTAAGGCGTTACTCTGTTTTTAACTTAATACTCTAGATGCATGCTGGATAGCGATCGATGAGTGGAGTAATAGTAGTAGATGCAGGCAGGAGTCGGTCTACTTGTCTCGGACATGATGCCTATATACATGATCATACCTAGATATTCTCATAACTATGCTCAATTCTGTCAATTGCTCAACAGTAATTTGTTCACCCACTGTAGAATACTTATGCTCTCGAGAGAAGCCACTAGTGAAACCTATGGCGCCTGGGTCTATCTTTATCATATCAATATCCTACTACTTAGTTATTTACTTTGCTAATTTACTTTGCTTTTTTTTACTTTGCATCTTTATCATAAAAATACCAAAAATATTATCTTATCATATCTATCAGATCTCACTCTCGTAAGTGGCCCTATAGGGATTAACAACCCCTATTTGCATTGGTTGCGAGGATTTATTTGTTTTGTGCAGGTACGAGGGACTCGCGCGTAGCCTCCTACTAGATTGATACCTTGGTTCTGAAAAACTGAGGGAAATACTTACGCTACTTTGCTGCATCATCCCTTCCTCTTCGGGGAAGACCAACGCAGTGCTAAAAGAGGTAGCAAGAAGGATTTCTGGCGCCATTGCCGGGGAGGTCTATGGAAAAGTCAACATACCAAGTACCCATCACATACCCTTATCTCCTGCATTACATTATTTGCCATTTGCCTCTCGTTTCCTCTCCCCACAATTCACCCTTGCCGTTTTATTCGCCCTCTCTCTCTCTATCCTCCCTCTCTTTCTCTATTTGCCCTTTTTGTCCGCTTGCTTTTTGTTTGCTTGTGTGTTAGTTTGCTTGCTTGTCGCGATGGCTCAAGATAATACTAAATTGTATGACTTCACCAATACCAATAACAATGATTTTATTAGCACTCCGATTGCTCCTCTTACCGATGCTGAATCTTGTGAAATTAATACTGCTTTACTGAATCTTGTCATGAAAGATCCGTTCTCCGGCCTTCCTAGTGAAGATGCCGCTACCCATCTTAATAGCTTCGTTGATTTGTGTGACATGCAAAAGAAGAAAGATGTGGATAATGATATTGTTAAATTGAAGCTATTTCCTTTTTCGCTTAGAGATCGTACTAAAGCTTGGTTTTCATCTTTGCCTAAAAATAGTATTGATTCATGGAACAAATGCAAAGATGCTTTTATCTCTAAAATCATCTCTCTTAGAAACGATATTATGAACTTTAAGCAACTTGATCATGAACATGTTGCACAAGCTTGGGAGAGAATGAAATTAATGATACATAATTGCCCTACTCATGGTTTAAACTTGTGGATGATTATACACAATTTTTATGCCGGATTGAATTTTGCTTCTAGAAATCTTTTAGATTCGGCCGCGGGAGGCACTTTTATGGAAATCACCTTAGGAGAAGCTACTAAACTCCTAGATAATATTATGGTTAATTATTATGAATGGCATACTGAAAGATCTACTAATAAAAAGGTGCATGCGATAGAAGAAATTAATGTTTTGAGTGGAAAGATGGATGAACTTATGAAATTATTTGCTAATAAGAGTGTTTCTTCTGATCCTAATGATATGACGTTGTCTACTTTGATTGCGAATAATAATGAATCTATGGATGTGAATTTTGTTGGTAGGAACAATTTTGGTAATAATGCGTATAGAGGAAATTTCAATCCTAGGCCTTATCCTAGTAATCCCTCTAATAATTATGGTAATTCCTACAACAATTCTTATGGAAATTATAATAATATGCCCTCTGATTTTGATTCTAATATTAAATAATTTATTACTTCACAAAATAATTTTAATGCTATGATTGAAGAAAAATTGCTTAAGATTGATGATTTGGCTAGGAACGTTGATAGAATTGCTCTTGATGTTGATTCTTTGAAACTTAGATCTATTCCTCCTAAGCATGATATCAATGAGTCTCTCAAAGCCATGAGAATTTCCATTGACGAGTGCAAAGAAAGAACCGCTAGGATGCGTGCTAAGAAAGATGCCTTTATAAAAGCGTGTTCTTCTAGTTCCTATGAAAATAATGATGAAGATCTAAAAGTTATTGATGTGTCCCTTATTAAATCTTTGTTTTGCAATATAAATCTTGATAATGATGGGACTGAACATGATCCACCTTTACCTAGAAGGCGTTCCAAGAATTCTGAATCTTTTGGCCTTGATGCTAAATTTGATAAAAGTGGGATTGAAGATATTAAAACCCTAGATGTTGCTAAACCCACTATTATGGATTTCAAGGAATTTAACTATGAGAATTGCTCTTTGATTGATTGTATTTCCTTGTTGCAATCTGTGCTAAATTCTCCTCATGCTTATAGTCAAAATAAAATGTTTACTAAACATATCGTTGATGCCTTGATGCAATCTTATGAAGAAAAACTTGAATTAGAAGTTTCTATCCCTAGAAAACTTTATGATGAGTGGGAACCAACTACTAAAATTAAAATTAAAGATCATGAATGCCATGCTTTACGTGATTTGGGTGCTAGTGTTTCCACGATTCCAAAGACTTTGTGTGATATGTTAGGTTTCCGTGATTTTGATGATTGCTCTCTAAACTTGCACCTTGCGGATTCCACTATTAAGAAACCTATGGGAAGAATTAATAATGTTATTATTGTTGCAAATAGGAATTATGTGCCCATAGATTTTATTGTTCTTGACATAGATTGCAATCCTTCATGTCCTATTATTCTTGGTAGACCTTTCCTTAGAACGATTGGTGCAATTATTGATATGAAGGAAGGGAATATTAGATTCCAAATTCCGTTAAGAAAAGGCATGGAACACTTTAGAAAGAAAATTAAATTACCTTATGAATCTATCATGAGAGCCACTTATGGATTGCCTACCAAAGATGGCAATACCTAGATCTATTCGTGCTTGTTATGCCTAGCTAGGGGCGTTAAACGATAGCGCTTGTTGGGAGGAAACCCAATTTTATTTTTATTCCTTGCTTTTTGACCCTGCTTACTAATAAAAAAATTATTTAGCCTCTGTTTTGGTTGTGTTTTTTGTGTTTAGTTAGTGTTTGTGCCAAGTAGAACCGTTGGGAAGACTTGGGGAAAGTCTTGTTGAACTTGCTGTAAAAAACAGAAACTTTAGCGCTCACGAGAACTGCTGCCATTTTTATTTGGAGAGTGATATTTAGTTAATTCTTTTTGAAGATGATTAATTGATAAATTCCTCACGTCCTGAAATTTATTTTAGAATTTTTTCGGTTCCAGATCTTGCGCTAGCTACAGATTACTACAGGCTGTTCTGTTTTTGACAGATTCTGTTTTGCGTGTGTTGTTTGCTTATTTTGATGAATCTATGGCTAGTAAAATAGTTTATGAACCATAGAGAAGTTGGAATACAGTAGGTATAACACCCATATAAATAAATAATTAGTTCATTACAGTACCTTGAAGTGGTATTTTGTTTTCTTTCGCTAACGGAGCTCACGAGTTTTCTACTTTAAGTTTTGTGTTGTGAAGTTTTCAAGTTTGGGGTAAAGATTTGATGGATTATGGAACAAGGAGTGGCAAGAGCCTAATCTTGGGGATGCCCATGGCACCCCCAAGATAATCTAAGGACATCTAAAATCCAAAGCTTGGGGATGCCCCGGAAGGCATCCCCTCTTTCGTCTACTTCTATCGGTAACTTTACTTGGAGCTATATTTTTATTTACCACATGATATGTGTTTTACTTGGAGCGTCTTGTATGATTTGAGTATTTATTTGTTAGTTTACCACAATCATCCTTGCTGTACACAGCTTTTGAGAGATCCATACATGATTTGGAATTTGTTAGAATACTCTATGTGCTTCGCTTATATCTTTTGAGTTATATAATTTTGCTCTAGTGCTTCACTTATATCTTTTAGAGCACGGTGGTGGATTTGTTTTATAGAAACTATTGATCTCTCATGCTTCACTTAGATTATTTTGAGAGTCTTAATAGCATGGTAATTTGCTTAGAATCATAATATGCTTGGTATGCAAGATTAATAATAAAACTTTCTTATGAGTGTGTTGAATACTAAGAGAAGTTTGATGCTTCATGATTGTTTTGAGACATGGAGGTAATAATATCAAAGTCGTGCTAGTTGAGTAGTTGTGAAATTGAGAAATACTTGTGTTGAAGTTTGCAAGTCCCGTAGCATGCACGTATGGTAAACGTTATGCAACAAATTTGAAACATGAGGTGTTATTTGATTGTCTTCCTTATGAGTGGCGATCGGGGACGAACAATGGTCTTTTCCTACCAATCTATCCCCCTAGGAGCATGCACGTAGTACCGAGGTTTTTGATGACTTGTAGATTTTTTGCAATAAGTATGTGAGTTCTTTATGACTAATGTTGAGTCCATGGATTATACACACTCTCACCCTTCCATCCTTGCTAGCCTCTTCGGTACCGTGCATTGCCCTTTCTCACATTGGGAGTTGGCGCAAACTTCGCCGGTGCATCCAAACCCCATGATATGATACACTCTTTCACACATAAACCTCCTTATATCTTCCTCAAAACAGCCACCATACCTACCTATTATGGCATTTCCATAGCCATTCTGAGATATATTGCCTTGCAACTTTCCATCATTCCGTTCATCATGACACATTCATCATTGTCATATTGCTTAGCATGATCATGTAGTTGACATAGTATTTGTGGCGAAGCCACCGCTAATAATTCTTTCATACATGTCACTCTTTGTTCATTGCATATCCCGGTACACCGCCGGAGGCACTCATATAGAGTCATCTTTTGTTCTAGTATCGAGTTGTAATCATTGAGTTGTAAATAAATAGAAGTGTGATGATCATCATTTTCTAGAGCATTGTCCCAAGTGAGGAATAAAAAAAAAGAGGAAAGGCCATAAAAAAAAGAGAAGGCCCCCCCAAAAAAGGGAGAAAGGCCATAAAAAAAGGCCCAAAAAAATGAGAGAAAAAGAGAGAAGGGACAATGTTACTATCCTTTGCCACACTTGTCCTTCAAAGTATGATACGTCTCCGTCGTATCTACTTTTCCAAACACTTTTGCCCTTGTTTTGGACTCTAACTTGTATGATTTGAATGGAACTAACCCGGACTGACGCTGTTTTCAGCAGAATTGCCATGGTGTTGTTTTATGTGCAGAAAACAAATATTCTCGGAATGACCTGAAACTCCACGGAACATCTTAGAAAAAATAATAAAAAATCCTCGCCAAAGATGAAGACCAGGGGGGCCACACCCTATCCACGAGGGTGGGGGTGTCCCCCCTAGGGCGCGCCCCTACCTCGTAGGCCCCCTGGATGCCCTCCGACGCCAACTCCAACTCTATATATTTGCTTTCGGAGAGAAAAAAAATCAGGGAGAAGAAATCATTGCGTTTTACGATACGGAGCCGCTGCCAAGCCCTAAAACCTCTCGGGAGGGCTGATCTGGAGTCCGTTCGGGACTGCGGAGAGGGGGATTCGTCGCCGTCGTCATCATCAACCATCCTCCACCACCAATTTCATGATGCTCACCGCCGTGCGTGAGTAATTCCATCATAGGCTTGCTGGACAGTGATGGGTTGGATGAGATTTATCATGTAATCGAGTTAGTTTTGTTAGGGTTTGATCCCTAGTATCCATTATGTTCTGAGATTGATGTTGCTATGACTTTGCTATGCTTAATGCTTGTCACTAGGGCCCGAGTGCCATGATTTCAGATCTGAACCTATTATGTTTTCATGAATATATGTGAGTTCTTGATCCTATCTTGCAAGTCTATAGTCACCTACTATGTGTTATGATCCGGCAACCCCGAAGTGACAATAATCGGGACCACTCCCGGTGATGACCATAGTTTGAGGAGTTCATGTATTCACTATGTGCTAATGCTTTGTTCCGGTTCTCTATTAAAAGGAGGCCTTAATATCCCTTAGTTTCCAATAGGACCCCGCTGCCACGGGAGGGTAGGACAAAAGATGTCATGCAAGTTCTTTTCCATAAGCACGTATGACTATATACGGAATACATGCCTACATTACATTGATGAATTAGAGCTAGTTCTGTGTCACCCTATGTTATGACTGTTACATGATGAACCGCATCCGACATAATTATCCATCACTGATCCGGTGCCTACGAGTTTTCCATATACTAGTTCTCGCTTATTTACTTTCCCCCTGCTACTGTTACAATCACTACAAAATACCAAAAACATTACTTTTGCTGTCTTTACTTTTGTTGTTGCTACCACCACTATCATATTACTTTGCTACTAAACACTTTGCTGCAGATACTAAGTTTCCAGGTGTGGTTGAATTGACAACTCAGCTGCTAATACTTGAGAATATTATTTGGCTCCCCTTGTGTCGAATCAATAAATTTGGGTTGAATACTCTACCCTCGAAAGTTGTTGCGATCCCCTATACTTGTGGGTTATCAAGACCAATTTCTGGTGCCGTTGCCGGGGAGCGTAGCTCTATTCTTTGAGTCACTTGGGATTTATATCTGCTGGACACTATGAAGAACTTGAGAGATCCAAACACCAAGATTTATCCCTCAACTATGAGGGGAGGTAAGGAATTGCCATCTAGCTCTGCACTTGATTCACCTTCTGTTATGAGTAAGTTTGCGACACCTACACCTGCTTCTGCTATTCGTTCTGATATGTCGCATGTTATTGATGATGCCACTTCTGCTATGCATGATACTTATGATGAAACTGCATCTATGCCTGATACTACTGTGCCCCTTGGTGAATTTCTCGATGAACAAATTGCTAGGGCTAGAGAAAAAGAAATTATTGAATCTGAATACGATGATGATAGTGATGATGAAAATATGCCTGTTATTCCTGAGGGCTATCTTTTTGATATGGAATCTTCTGCCGCTATTTTAGCTTGCAAAGATAGATATGAGCTTAAGAGGTTATTAGTTAAATGGAACAAAGAATCACTTAGAGATAAAATGAAACCTGACCCTGCTTTTGCTACTTGACCTATATGTGTTCCTGATAAGGATTATGAATTCTCTGTTGATCCTGATATAATTACTTTGGTGGAATTTGATCCATTTTATGGCTATGAATCTGAAACTGTTGTGGCACATCTTACTAAGTTAAATGATATAGATGCCCTGTTCACTAATGATGAGAGATCGCGTTACTTTTATATACTCAAAATATTTCCGTTCTCATTAAAGGGTGATGCTAAGATATGGTTTAATTCTCTTGATCCTGGTTGTGTGCGTAGTCCCTAGGATATGATTTATTACTTCTCTGCTAAATATTTCCTTGCTCATAAGAAACAAGCTGCTTTGAGGGAAATATACAACTTCGTGCAAATTAAAGAAGAGAGTCTCCCACAAGCTTGGGGGAGGCTTCTCAAGTTACTTAATGCTTTGCCTGATCATCCTCTTAAGAAACCCGAAATACTTGATATCTTTTATAATGGACTAATCGATGCTTCCAGAGATTACCTGGATAGTTGTGCTGGTTCTCTTTTCAGGGAAAGAACACCGGATGAAGCTGAAATTCTATTGAATAATATGTTGACAAATGAAAATAATTGGACACCTCCTGAGCCAACTGCTGCTCCAATTACTGAGCCTATTCCTAAACCAACTCCGAAGAAGAGAGGTATTCTATTCCTTAGTCCCGAAGATATGCAAGAGGCAAAGAAATCTATGAAAGAAAAAGGTATTAAAGCTGAAGAAGTTAAGAATTTACCTCCTATTGAAGAAATACATGGTCTTAATATACCGCCTGTTGAAGAAACATATGATCTTAATTCTTTATTTACCGAAGAACCTCCTGATCCCGATATCCCGACACAGGTAGTAAAGGTAAATTCTCTCTATAGATACGATAAAGCTGAAGTCCCTCCTACTAAAATTGCTAGTCAGTGCTTGGATGAGTTTGATAACTTTATGTTTAAGCAAGACGACTTCAATGCTTATTTTGGTAGACAGTTAAAAGAAAATGCTTATATGATTAGACGCTTGGGTGATTATATGGCTAATATTAAAGGTGAACTTAAACTTGTTAGCAAACATGCTTCTATGGTTACCACTCAAGTAGAACAAGTACTTAAGGCTCAAAAAGAAGTGCTTGATGAAATGAATAGTAAGAAAAATGATTATGCTGTTAGAGTGGCTACTAGAACTGGTAAAATGACTCAGGAACCTTTGTATCCTGAAGGCCACCCTAAGAGAATCGAGCAAGATTCTCAAAGAAATAATATTGATGTTCCTAGTTCTTCTAAAAAGAAGAAAAAGAAAAATGATAGAACTGTGCAAACTTCTAGTGAACCTATTGCTGAACCACCTGATAATCCAAATGATATATATGTCTGATGCTGAAACACAATCTGGTAATGAACATGAACCTAGTGAAAATATTAATGATGATGTTCATGATGATGCTCAACCTAGTAATGACAATGATGTAGAAATTGAACCTGCTGTTGATCTTGATAACCCACAATCAAAGAATCAACGTTATGATAAAAGAGACTTTGTTGCTAGGAAACATGGTAAAGAAAGGGAACCTTGGGTTCAGAAACCCATGCCTTTTCCTCCAAAACCATCCAAGAAAAAGGATGATGAGGATTTTGAGCGCTTTGCTGAAATGATTAGGCCTATCTTTTTGCGTATGCGATTAACTGATGTGCTCAAAACAAATCCTTATGCTAAATATATGAAGGATATCATTACTAATAAAAGAAAGATACCGGAAGCTGAGATTTCCACCATGCTTGCTATCAAAGAAACTTGGAGACCCCGGAGTACCTACTATACCTTGCTCCATTAAAAGAAATTATATTAAAACTGCTTTATGTGATCTTGGAGCCGGTGTTAGTGTCATGCCTCTCTCTTTATATCGTAGACTTGACTTGAATAAGCTGACACCTACTGAAATATCTTTGCAAATGGTTGATAAATCAACTGCTATACCTGTCGGTATTTGTGAGGATGTACCTGTTGTGGTTGCAAACGCTACTATTTTAACGGACTTTGTTATACTTGATATTCCCGAGGATGATAGTATGTCTATTATTCTTGGAAGACCTTTTCTTAATACTGCAGGGGCTGTTATTGATTGCAACAAAGGCAATGTCACTTTTCATGTCAATGGTAATGAGCATATGGTACACTTTCCGAGGAAACAACCTCAAGTTCATAGTATCAACTCCATTGGAAAAATTCCATCGATTATAATTGGAGGTTTTGAATTCCCTCTTCCTACTGTCAAAAAGAAATATGATATACTTATTATAGGGGATGTGCATATCCCCGTTGAGGTAACTTAGTGTTATTCGAAATTTCTCCGGTTTCATGATTATCGGAATGAGTTTGTTAACAAGACTTGATCAACCTTGTTAGTGGATTCTTTTTGATGAGCATGAGATGGATGAAACTAGAAGCACAAACTTCTGTACCCTCTCTATACTTTCTGTTAATTAGTAGAAATAAAGTAAAATAGTATTTTTCTGTCTGTTTCCTAACTTATCCGTGCAATATAAAAATATCCCGAAAATAAAAGTCATCAGAATGCCATGCCAATTTAATATGATTTTTCGGGAATATTTGAGGATTTACTGTGCAAAAATTACCGCGGGAGGAGCTGCCACCTGGCCACGAGGGTGGTGGGCGCGCCCCTGCCTCGTGGGCCCACGGTGGCCCTCCTCCACTTATCCCAGCACCCATCTTCTTCCCCCTGTCTCACACAAACCTGAAAAACCAACTCAAGCACGAGTTCCAGCCACTTTTGCTGTGATTTTCGATCTCCTTGCTCAAAGCACCTCTCGCAAAACTGCTTGGGGAGATTGTTCCTTGGTATGTGACTCCTCCATTGGTCCAATTAGTTTTTGGTCTAGTGCTTTATTCTTTGCAAAATTGTGCTGCATAGGTGACCCTGTTCTTGAGCTTGCATATCAAATTTATATGGTCAAAGGTAGTTTTGATGCATGATATAGGCCCTAGGCACTTTTAGGAGTAGTTGCTATCAATATTATTGAGTTTGGTTTACTTTTATTTTGAAGTTACTAAAAATTTCAGAATTTTTTCAGAAAATGATGAGGAGATTATTGAGGGGCTCATCGAGCCAAATCTCGAAGGAAAAGGCACCAAAGCCTAAGTATAATTTGCCGCGCACCGCGGAGATTCGGGCGTGTGAATGGCCTTCTGATGATTTCTTGAGAGCAGCTGGTATCTATGAAGATTTTCATGAATTGGCCAATGCAGGCCTCACCGCTTTCCTCCACGACCAATACGATCAGTATCTCTTACTCACAAATACCTTTGTGCAAAACTTTCATTTTCATTCTAGGAACTCACCACCTACGGTGGAGTTTCATTTATATGATGAGCATAAGGAGATGTCACTTTATGATTTTTGTCGGATTTGTTTAGTCCCTTTTGAGGGCAAGACGGAAGAACCACATCATGATGATGTGGTTGGGTTTATTGATACTATCACTGTAGGAGAAACTAGGAAGGTTTCCGGTGCACGAATCACTAGCATACATTTTCCTGTTTTACGTTACTTTGCATTATTTGCTAGTCGTTGTTTAATTGGATGCGGAAACTGTGGAAACCTTAGTATCCCTGATATAATTATTCCGCTCCACGGTTTATACAGTGATAACACTTTTAGTATGAGCGGTATTATTGCTAGATGGTTAAGTATGAACTGTACCAAAGGCCCCATCTTTGGAGGCATCTATGCTACACGCCTAGCCGTACATTTTAACATACCTATTAGGCATGCTGAGAAGGAAGAAAAGGTGCTGCCCCGTGTTTATCTAGATCATAAAAGTATGGTGGCACATGATTTTATTGTTAAGAATAGGGCAGGAGAGCTTAAATATCAATTGTTCTTTAACAAACATCATCCTGGGACAATTATCCCGCCTGCTCCTTCTTTGTTTGATTTGACTGTAGGCACGTACCTTTTTCCGTTGACGGCTATTCACGCCTACCGGAACCCTGCACCAGCCGAGGAGCCAGAATCGGAACCACAATTTGATCCTTCATGGCAGTCTAACTATCAGTGGGATCCGGAGATGATTGCCATCTAGTGGCAATCGGAGCCTTCTTCTTCCTCATCGCAGTACGACCCCAACAACTATTATTATGGATATCAGCCAGGCCAGCCGTGCCAATAGACCAACTTAGGCCAAAAGCCTAAGCTTGGGGGAGTACATATTTCTCACCGACATTACGTTTACATTCACACACACTCATTGCTATATGTCAGTGCTCATACTTTTTCACTGTAATATCCATGCTAGTTTATTTTCTTTTTCCTGCTTTCTTCTTGTGTGTTTGTTAAACCTTAAGAAAAACCAAAAAATTAGTAGTAGTTTATTTTTCTGCTGTAGTAGTAATAATTAAAAAGAAAACCCAAAAATATTTCCCGTTCTTCTTTTGCTTGTTGGGAGCTTTCCCGTGTAAATAGTTTTATTTCTTTTCTTTTCTTTGGGGGTCAGTAGGAGAAGACCATAATTAAATTGTTGAAGCGGCTCTTATAAGTATTATTGTTGATTTAACCAAGAGCCCATATTGCCTTGTCTTCTCCTGTTTATTGAATGCTCACAGATTCCAGCTTAGTCCAATGCACGTGCACCCTTATTATTATTCACACTGTTCGGTCGTGCAAGTGAAAGGCAATTATGATGATATATGATGGGCTGACTGAGATAAGCAAAGCTGGTATGAACTCGACCTCTTTCGTTTTTGTAAATATGATGAGCCCCTCGTTCTTGATTCAGCTTATTATGAATAAACATGTTTGCAATGACAATTAGAGATCGTAGTTGCTTGTTCCATGCTTGATTAGCTATGAGTTATAATGATTTACCTTGTGTGCCAACATGCTATTGCGATGATTATGATGTGGTATGATGGGGTGGTATCCTCCTTTGAATGATTTAAGTGACTTGACATGGCACATGTTCACGCATGTAGTTGAAACAAAATCAACATAGCCTTCATGATATTTATGCTCATGGTGGATTATATCCTACTCATGCTTGCATCCAATGTTTATTAATTTTAATGCATGTACATGGCTGGTGTCGCTCTCTAGTTGGTCGCTTCCCAGTCTTTTGCTAGCCTTCACTTGTACTAAGCGGGAATACTGCTTGTGCATCCAATCCCTTAAACCCCAAAGTTATTCCAGATGAGTCCACTATACCTTCCTATATGCGGTATCTACCTGCCGTTCCAAGTAAATTTGTATGTGCCAAACTCTAAACCTTCAAATAAACATTCTGTTTTGTATGCTCGAATAGCTCATGTATCAACCAAGGCTGTCCTTATCTTCCGTGTTAGGCGGGTTATTCTCAAGAGGAGTGGACTCCGCTCCTCACTCACGAGAAAATGGCTGGTCACCGGGATGCCCAGTCCCATGCTTTATGCAAACTAAATCAAAATTAATTGCAAACAAAACTCCCCCTGGGACTTGATGTATGTTGGAGGCACTCGTTGTTTCGAGCAAGCCATGAATTGATGCTTGTTGGTGGAGGGGGAGTATAAACTTTACCATTCTGTTTGGGAACCGCCTATAATGTGCTTAGCTTGGAAGATATCGCCATCTCTTAGTTGTTACGTTGACAATGAAAGTATACCGCTCAAAATACAATTTATCTCTATTTCAAAACCGAGCTCTGGCACCTCTACAAATCCCTGCTTCCCTCTGCGAAGGGCCTATCCATTTACTTTTATGTTGAGTCATCACCCTCTTATTAAAAAGCACTAGCTGGAGAGCACAGCTGTCATTTGCATTCATCACTGTTAATTTATATTGGGTATGACTATGGTTGGATCTCTTTTACCATGAATTACAATGTCTAGTCAATCCTTGATCTTTAAAGGTGCTCTGCATTTATGTTTTGCGGTCTCAGAAAGGGCTAGCGAGATACCATCTTGTTATATCATATTATGATTGTTTTAAGAAAGTGTTGTCATCTGAGATTTATTATCATGACTTGCTAGTTGATTATGCTATTGATATGAGCAATTATGAGACCTCGGAATTATTGCAAATGTGGTTAGTTATGATCTATGCTGAAAACTTGAATACTGGCTTGACATAGTTACAACAACAAGAGCAAACAGAGTTTGTAAAAGTTTTTCTTTCTTTCTTTCAGTTTGTCAACTGAATTGCTTGAGGACAAGCAAGGGTTTAAGCTTGGGGGAGTTGATACATCTCCGTCGTATCTACTTTTCCAAACACTTTTGCCCTTGTTTTGGACTCTAACTTGTATGATTTGAATGGAACTAACCTGGACTGACGCTGTTTTCAGCAGAATTGCCATGGTGTTGTTTTATGTGCTGAAAACAAATATTCTCGGAATGACCTGAAACTCCACGAAACATCTTAGAAAAAATAATAAAAAATCCTCGCCAAAGATGAAGACCAGGGGGCCCACACCCTGTCCATGAGGGTGGGGGGCACGCCCCCCCTAGGGCGTGCCCCCTACCTCGTGGGCCCCCTGGATGCCCTCCGACGCCAACTCCAACTCTATATATTTGCTTTCGGAGAGAAAAAAATCAGGGGGAAGAAATCATCGCGTTTTACGATACGGAGCCGCCGCCAAGCCCTAAAACCTCTCGGGAGGGCTGATCTAGAGTCCGTTCGGGGCTCCGGAGAGGGGGATTCGTCGCCGTCGTCATCATCAACCATCCTCCATCACCAATTTCATGATGCTCACCACCGCGCGTGAGTAATTCCATCGTAGGCTTGCTGGACGGTGATGGGTTGGATGAGATTTATCATGTAATCGAGTTAGTTTTGTTAGGGTTTGATCCCTAGTATCCATTATGTTCTGAGATTGATGTTGCTATGACTTTGCCATGCTTAATGCTTGTCACTAGGGCTCGAGTGCCATGATTTCAGATCTGAACCTATTATGTTCTCATGAATATATGTGAGTTTTTGATCCTATCTTGCAAGTCTATAGTCACCTACTATGTGTTATGATCCGCAATCCCGAAGTGACAATAATCGGGACCACTCCCGGTGATGACCATAGTTTGAGGAGTTCATGTATTCACTATGTGCTAATGCTTTGTCCCGGTTCTCTATTAAAAGGAGGCCTTAATATCCCTTAGTTTCCAATAGGACCCCGCTGCCACGGGATGGTAGGACAAAAGATGTCATGCAAGTTCTTTTCCATAAGCACGTATGACTATATATGGAATACATGCCTACATTACATTGATGAATTGGAGCTAGTTCTGTGTCACCCTATGTTATGACTGTTACATGATGAACCGCATCTGGCATAATTATCCATCACTGATCCGGTGCCTACGAGTTTTCCATATACTGGTTCTCGCTTATTTACTTTCCTCGTGCTACTGTTACAATCACTACAAAATACCAAAAACATTACTTTTGCTGTCTTTACTTTTGTTGCTGCTACCACCACTATCATATTACTTTGCTACTAAACACTTTGCTGCAGATACTAAGTTTCCAGGTGTGGTTGAATTGACAACTCAGCTGCTAATACTTGAGAATATTCTTTGGCTCCCCTTGTGTCGAATCAATAAATTGGGGTTGAATACTCTATCGCCGAAAGCTGTTGCGATCCCCTATACTTGTGAGTTATCAAAGTAGCACCATGATCTTCATAGTAGAGAGTCTCTCATGTTATCACTTTCATATACTAGTGGGAATTTTTCATTATAGAACTTGGCTTGTATATTCCAACAATGGGCCTCCTCAAGTGCCCTAGGTCTTCGTGAGCAAGCAAGTTGGATGCACACCCACTAGTTTCTTTTGTTGAGCTTTCATACATTTATAGCTCTAGTGCATCCGTTGCATGGCAATCCCTACTCCTTGCATTAACATCAATCGATGGGCATCTCCATAGCCCATTGATTAGCCTCGTTGATGTGAGACTTTCTTCTTTTTTGTCTTCTCCACATAACCACCCTCATTATATTCTATTCCACCTATAGTGCTGTGTCCATGGCTCGCGCTCACATATTGCGTGAAAGTTTATAGGTTTGAGATTACTAAAGTATGAAACAATTGCTTGGCTTGTCATCGGGGTTGTGCATGATGATAGCATTCTTGTGTGACGAAAATGAAACATGACTAAACCATATGATTTTGTAGGGATGAACTTTCTTTGGCCATGTTATTTTGAGAAGACATAATTGCTTAGTTAGTATGCTTGAAGTATTATCATTTTTATGTCAATATGAACTTTTGTCTTGAATCTTCGGATCTGAATATTCATACCACAATTAAGAAGAATTACATTAAAATTATGCCAAGTAGCACTCCGCATCAAAAATTCTGTTTTTATCATTTACCTACTCGAGGACGAGCAGGAATTAAGCTTGGGGATGCTTGATACGTCTCCAACGTATCTATAATTTTTGATTGCTCCATGCTATATTATCTACTGTTTTGGACATTATTGGGCTTTATTATCCACTTTTATATTATTTTTGGGACTAACCTATTAACCGGAGGCCCAACCCAGAATTGCTGTTTTTTTGCCTGTTTTAAGGTTTCGAAGAAAAGGAATATCAAACGGAGTCCAAACGGAATGAAACCTTCGGGAACGTGATTTTCTCACCGAATACAACTCAGGAGACTTGGACCCTACGCCAAGCCAGCTAACAGGAGCCCACGAGGTAGGGGGCACGCCTACCCCCCAGGCGCGCCCTCCACCCTCGTGGGGCCCCTGTTGCTCCACCGACGTACTTCTTCCTCCTATATATACCCATGTACCCCCAAACGATCAGAACAGGAGCCAAAACCCTAATTCCACCGCCGTAACTTTCTGTATCCACGAGATCCCATCTTGGGGCCTGTTCCGGAGCTCCGCCGGAGGGGGCATCGATCACGGAGGGCTTCTACATCAACACCATAGCCTCTCCGATGAAGTGTGAGTAGTTTACTTCAGACCTACGGGTCCATAGTTAGTAGCTAGATGGCTTCTTCTCTCTTTTTGGATCTCAATAAATGTCCCCTCTCTTGTGGAGATCTATTCGATGTAATCTTCTTTTTGCGGTGTGTTTGTTGAGACCGATGAATTGTGGGTTTATGGTCAAGTCTATCTATGAATAATATATGAATCTTCTCTGAATTCTTTTATGTATGATTGGTTATCTTTGCAAGTCTCTTCGAATTATCAGTTTGGTTTGGCCTACTAGATTGATCTTTCTTGCAATGGGAGAAGTGCTTAGCTTTGGGTTCAATCTTGCGGTGTCCTTTCCCGGTGACAGTAAGGGTAGCAAGGCACATATTGTATTGTTGCCATCGAGGATAATAAGATGGGGTTTTCATCATATTGCATGAGTCTATCCCTCTACATCATGTCATTTTGCTTAAGGCGTTACTCTGTTTTTAACTTAATACTCTAGATGCAAGCTGGATAGCGGTCGATGAGTGGAGTAATAGTAGTAGATGCAGGCAGGTGTCGGTCTACTTGTCTTGGATGTGATGCCTATATACATGATCATACCTAGATATTCTCATAACTATGCTCAATTCTGTCAATTGCTCAACAGTAATTTGTTCACCCACCGTGGAATACTTATGCTCTCGAGAGAAGCCACTAGTGAAACCTATGGCCCCCGGGTCTATCTTTATCATATCAATCTCCTACTACTTAGTTATTTACTTTGCTAATTTACTTTGCTTTTATTTTACTTTGCATCTTTATCATAAAAATACCAAAAATATTATCTTATCATATCTATCAGATCTCACTCTCGTAAGTGGCCCTATAGGGATTGACAACCCCTATTTGCGTTGGTTGCAAGGATTTATTTGTTTTGTGCAGGTATGAGGGACTCGCGCGTAGCCTCCTACTGGATTGATACCTTGGTTCTGAAAAACTGAGGGAAATACTTACGCTACTTTGCTGCATCATCCCTTCCTCTTCGGGGAAAACCAACGCAGTGCTAAAAGAGGTAGTAGCGGCATCCTCATTAGGAGTACCAGAAAATTAATCTTTCATAACAAGATTCAACAAAGCAGTATTAATATCACAAGTCTCTGCACTAGTGGCAGGAGGAGAAAGCGGAGTTCCAATAAAATCATTGTTGTTGGTATTTGAGAAATCACATAACTTGGTGTTCTCTTGAGTCATGATGACCACACAAAAAGATAGCACTCAAAAACAGATCTGACAAGAAAACTACGAACGGAAAAGAGAGGCGAATAAAACGACAAAATTTTGTGAAGTGGGGAGAGGAAAACGAGAGGCAAATGGCAAATAATGTAAATTACGAGGAGATGATATTTGTGATTAGGAACCTGGTATATGTTGAAGATCCTCTTCGGCAACGGTGCCAGAAATTCCTCTTGATGTCGCTTGAAGCTACGTCGGTATTGCCCCAAAGAGGAAGGTATGATGCAGCACAGTGGCGGTAGGTATTTCCCTCAGATATGAAACCAAGGTTATCGAACCAGTAGGAGAACCAAGCAACACAACATAAATAACCCCTACACACAAATAACAAATACTCGCAACCCGACGTGTTAAAGGGGTTGTCAATCCCTTTCGAGCAACGGTGCCAGAAATTGGTGCATAGACAGGAGAAAGTTGTAATAGATTGAATAAATAGATCGCAAATACAATAAAGTGCAGCAAATTATTTTTGGTTTAGTAGATCTGAAAATAAATGCAAGGAAAAAGTTGATCGCAAAGGAAAATAATATGAGATAGAGACTCGTGGGCCGTAGGTTTCACTAGTGGCTTCTCTCGAGAAAAATAGCAAACGATAGGTGAACAAATTACTGTTGGGCAATATATAGAACTTCAAATACTCATGACGATATCCAGGCAATGATCATTACATAGGCATCACGTCCAAGATTAGTAGACCGACTTCTGCCTGCATCTACTACTATTACTCCACACATCGACCGCTATCCAGCATGAATTTGAAGGAAATATGCCCTAGAGGCAATAATAAAGTTGTTATTTATATTTCCTTATGTCATGATAAATGTTTATTATTCATGCTAGAATTTTATTAACCGGAAACTTAGTACATGTGTGAATACATAGACAAACAGAGTGTCCCTAGTATGCCTCTACTTGACTAGCTTGTTAATCAAAGATGGTTAAGTTTCCTAGCCATGGACATGTGTTGTCATTTGATGAATGGATCACATCATTAGAGAATGATGTGATGGACAAGACCCATCCGTTAGCTTAGCACTTCGATCATTTAGTTTATTGCTATTGCTTTCTCCATGACTTATACATGTTCCTATGACTATGAGATTATGCAACTCCCGAATACCGGAGGAACATTTAGTGTGCTATCAAACGTCACAACGTAACTGGGTGATTATAAAGATGCTCTACAGGTGTCTCTGATGGTGTTTGTTGAGTTGGCATAGATCGAGATTAAGATTTGTCACTCCGTGTTTCAGTGACGTATCTCTGGGCCTTCTCGGTAATGCACATCACTATAAGCCTTGCAAGCAATGTGACTAATGAGTTAGTCACGGGATGATGCATTACGGAACGAGTAAAGAGACTTTCCAGTAATGAGATTGAACTAGGTATGATGATACCGATGATCGAATCTCGGGCAAGTAACATACCTATTGCAAAGGGAACAACGTATGTTGTTATGCAGTTTGACCGACAAAGATCTTCGTAGAATATGTAGGAACCAATATGAGCATCCAAGTTCCGCTATTGGTTATTGACCAGAGATGTGTCTCGGTCATGTCTAGATAGTTCTCGAACCCGTAGGGTCCGCATGCTTAACGTTCGATGACGATTTGTATTATGAGTTATGTGATTTGATGTACCGAAGGTTGTTCGGAGTCCCGGATGAGATCACAGACCTGACGAGGAGTCTCAAAATGGTCGAGACATAAATATTGATATATTGGACCATGCTATTCGGACATCGTAAGTGTTCCGGATAGTTTCGGATAAAACCGGAGTGCCGGAGGGGTTAACGGAACCCCCCGGAGAAGTAATGGGCCTTAGTGGGCCTTAGGGGAGAGAGATAGGGCAGCAGGAGGTGGAGCCCCCCAAGGGGATTCCGAATAGGACCTGGGGAGGGGGGTGCGTCCCCTCTTTCCCTCTCCTTCCTTCTTCTCATACTAGGCTAGGAAAGGGGGGAGCCGATTCCTACTTGGAGTAGGACTCCCCCCCTTGGGCGCGCCCCCTATGGCCGACCGACCTCCTCCTCCTCCCCTCCTTTATATGCGGGGGAAGGGGCATCCCATAGACACACAAGTTGATCTTTAGCCGTGTGCGGTGCCCCCCTCCATAGTTTTACACCTCGGTCATATTGTCGTAGTGCTTAGGCGAAGCCCTGCTTCGGTAACTTCATCATCACCGTCACCACGCCATCATGCTGACGAAAATCTTCCTTGGCCTCAACTGGATCAGGAGTTCCAGGAACGTCACCGAGCTGAACGTGTGCAGATCACGGAGGTGCCGTGCATTCCGTACTTGATCGGTTGGATCGCGAAGACGTTCGACTACATCAACCGTGTTACTAAACGCTTCTGCTTTCGGTCTATGAGGGTACGTAGACACACTCTCCCCTCTCGTTGCCATGCATCTCCTATATAGATCTTGTGTGATCGTAGGTAAATTTTTTGAAATACTGCTGTTCCCCAACAGTGGCATCCAAGCCAGGTCTATGCGTAGATGTTATATGCACGAGTAGAACACAAAGAGTTGTGGGCGATAATAGTCATACTGCTTACCACCAACGTCTTACTTTGATTCGGCGGTATTGTTGGATGAATCGGCCCAGGCCGACATTACATATTTGCGTTCATCAGACTGGTTCCACCGACGTGCTTCGCACACAGGTGGTTGGAGGGTGTATGTTTCTCCAACTTAAGTTGAATCGAGTTTGACTACGGCCAATCCTTGTTGAAGGTTAAAACATCACACTTGAAGAAAAATCATTGTGTTTTTGATGCGTAGGTAAGAACGGTTCTTGCTAGAAGCCCGTAGCAGCACGTAAAACTTGCAACAACAAAGTAGAGGACGTCTAACTTGTTTTTGCAGGGCATGTTGTGATGTGATATGGTCAAGACATGATGAGATATAAATTGTGGTATGAGATGATCATGTCTTGTAAAAGTTATTGGCAACTGGAAGGAGCCTTATGGTTGTCGCTTTATTGTATGAAATGCAATCGCCATGTAATTGCTTTACTTTATCACTAAGTGGTAGTGATAGTCGTGGAAGCAATAGTTGGCCAGACGACAACGACGCTACGATGGAAATAAAGGTGTCAACTGATGACCCACAAGTATAGGGGATCGCAACAGTTTTCGAGGGTAGAGTATTCAACCCAAATTTATTGATTCGACACAAGGGGAGCTGTCGGTGTCAAAACCGGCGGATCTCGGGTAGGGGGTCCCGAACTGTGCGTCTAGGCCGGATGGTAACAGGAGGCAAGGGACACGAAGTTTTACCCAGGTTCGGGCCCTCTCGATGGAGGTAAAACCCTACGTCCTGCTTGATTAATATTGATGATATGGGTAGTACAAGAGTAGATCTACCACGAGATCAGAGAGGCTAAACCCTATAAGCTAGCCTATGGTATGATTGTTGATGTGTATGTTGTCCTACGGACTAAAACCCTCCAGTTCATATAGACACAGGAGAGGGTTAGGGTTACATAGAGTCGGTTACAATGGTAGGAGATCTGAACATCCGTATCGCCAAGCTTGCCTTCCACGCCAAGGAAAGTCCCTTCCGGACACGGGACAGAGTCTTCAATCTTGTATCTTCATAGTCCAGGAGTCTGGCTGAAGGTATAGTTCGGCTATCCGAACACCCCCTAATCCAGGACTCCCTCAGTAGCCCCTGAACCAGGCTTCAATGACGACGAGCCCGGCGTGCAGATTGTCTTCGGCATTGCATGGCGGGTTCCTCCTCCAAGTACTTCATAGAAGATTTTGAACACAAAGATAGTGTCCGGCTCTGTAAAATAAGTTTCCACATATTGCCATAGAGAGAATAATATTTACACAAATCTAATCTGCTGACGTATTCCGTAGTGTGACATCACACCACGGCCAAGCTTTTATTTGAACCGTTTTACTGTCCCATCTTAGCACGTTATGCGAGGCGGTTTCCTTGGCACGTCTTGTCAAAGCAGAGATTGTGTCCCCTTATTCCGGGGTTCTCATCAATACGGGCGTGGGTAACCCAACCGCGTCTAGGACTCCTAGATCATAGGCAAGTCCAAACAGACACGAGGAGGACGCTCGATATCCACCCTCTTTATAAAGGGACGAGGCCTTTTATTTTTCCCTCCCGTGCTCAATCGAATCCTTCCCCCACCTCAAGCTCAAACACCCAAAGTTCAGGTCAGGTGCTCCGAACCTTCAGTCATGTCCGGATCTAGCCTTCAAGGCCAATGGGTGCCTTCTTCCATCACGGAAGAAGACATCAAAAAGTTGAGGGAGGCCAAATATCTGACCGCCGAGATTCTGCATCGGCTGCCTCCCCGGGGGCAGGCCGTCCCCTCCCCCGAACCCAACGAGAGCGTCGTGTTCGTCTCCCACTTCCTCCGAGGTCTAGGCCTTGCACTGGATCCTTTTTTCAGGGGCTTGATGTTTTACTACGGGCTAGATTTCCATGATCTAGCTCCGGACTCCTTTCTTCATATCACGACATTTATTGTCGTGTGCGAGGCCTTCCTCCGGGTTACCCCTCACTTTGGCCTATGGCTCAAGACCTTTGAAGTAAAACCGAAGATGATCGAGGGGCAACATGCGGAGTGTGGAGGTGCCTCAATACGCAAGATGACGAGAGCTGCATGGCCCAAAGGTTCCATTCCAGAGGTGTCTAAATTGTGGCAACAGGAGTGGTTCTACATCACGGCTCCTAGAAGTGCCAAGTGGGCGGCCGCCCCTGTCTTCCGCCCGGGCCCTCCACCACAACTGATTTCATGGATTAGCAGAGGATTGAGCTGGGGTCCGGCCAAGGATGTGCCTATATTGCAGAGCCGCATTCAAGATATCTTTAATGGAGATTTCAGTTTGGTTGCGGTAGCACAAGTTATGCTAGTTCACCAAGTCCAGCCTTGCAAACGCCGGCCTCTTCGCTTGTGGGAGTTTAATCCCGAGGGACCGCGCGCCATTCAAAATTTCCTCGGCCTGACGCAGGAGGAGATGTACAAGTCGTTCTTCGGACCTCAGGTGGAGTGTCCGGAAATCACCGGGGACGCGGGCCTGAGTAGCAACCGCGCCGCCGAACAGGTAAGGCATCTTCTGACCGAACATACTATCTCTCCTTTGTTACGAAGTTATTTCTAAGAGTTTGCGTTTTGACCAGGACTGGCTAACATAGGCGAAGTTGATTCGGTGTTCGGCCCCCCTCCCTGAGGGTTTGGAAAATCCGGTATTGGAGAAGATGCTCCAGACCGCACCCTGCCCGAAGCCTTTAAAGGAAAATACTATGGATGGTAATGCGGGCGGACGTGGGCCCTCAATGCTGCCCATTCTAGCCGCGGGAGCAAGCATCTCCATGAACGAAGACGACCAGAAGAGGAAAAGAACTGCGCCCGGGGATTCGGAAGCCGAAACTTCCAAATGAGGGAAGAAGTCTCCCACAGAGGGTCCTACCTCGGGGGGCGCCGTTGCCGCACAAAGTCTGCGAGGGGATCAATTCTCCCACGAGTCGTAAGTGACCCAAAATACCTTAATAGTACAGATATGTCGTCTTTTCTTCTGAGAAGATAACCGATGCATGTATCTTTGCAGTTCGGGCCTTAGCCCCTCACAAATGAGCTCGTCTTCGGGGGATCTTCTTCTAGAGATGATGGAGAGCGAAACGCCCCCTCCGGACTCCTCCGCTCCGGAAGCGGGCGACCCTGAAGTGTCGTCGCGGAGGGCCTCTCCGAGTCCGACGAGGCCAGAAGATAATCCTGTCGACCCCCGAAGTTCCCAGTGTCCGGCTCCCGAAGAGAGCAGACAAACGAGTCCGACACCGTCTAGTGTGCGGTCGGATGTTCTGAGGGAGTTGGTGGGGCGAGCGGCCATCTCAGATGAACACCGTGTGCTGATGAATACGATGATGGAGAGAATCTCGTCCGCCGAAAGCGGATTGCATAAAGCTTTTATGAGTCTACTAACAGGGTTTGAGGTACATAAAATAATGTATGATAGTCCTGCACATACTAGGTGTGCCCTGTGTAGATAGTAGCCCCTGAGACTCTGGTTGTCGTCGGAAACGACAACGAATAGAGGATCATATTCCCAGGTAATAACCATACTGCCTCGATGTGCAGGTGATGGAAGCTCCGGTGGCTAGCCGGACTAGCGACTTTGCCCATTTAGAACGGCAGTTGGATGCGGCAGACGCTGACATCGAGCTTGTGAACAAAAGGCTTGACGAGGCACATGGTAAGTGTCATTATCTGGTGAACGTCACATAGGAAGAGTAGCATGATGCCAGTATCTTTAATATGTTGTGACTGCGGATGGGGCTGCCAATGTTGAAGCCTTGCGGGCAGAACTTGCCCGAGCCAAGGAACAAGCGAGGTTGGGTAGTGCGGCTGTTTTAAAGGCAGCCGAAGAGTTGCAAGCCGAGAAGGCTGCACATGGCGAGAGCCGAGATAAGATGGCCAAGATGGCTATAGAATTAAAAGCTGCCGCCGATTGTTGCCGGGTTCTTGAAAAGGAAAACCAGGCGAAGGCATTGGACCTTGAGAAGGCTGCTGCGACGAGGAAGGACCTCCGCTCTGCTATGAGGGCAAAGAAGGAGGAGTTGCGGGAAGCCGAGGATATTGTAGCTGGGAAATCCTTTATGTTGCGGAGGAAGTTCGGAGATCCACGCCATGCCCCCCTGGATCGGCTATGGAGCTCGGAGGATGTGTATATGGATTTGGCGGCGAGCGCTGCCGATGCGGCCAAGTACTTCTAGGGTCAGACGGACCATGGAGTAGACCAGCTATTTTGGAGACAATTCCATACTCCCGAGCGTCCACTTTCATTGACTGACCAATTAGCCGAATGGGCAGAACTAAATAGGTTGTCCGGACTCTCCATGAGGTCTGTTGTGGATCAGTTATGGCCGGAAGGGTCAAAACTGAACAACTATTTCAGCTTGGTGCAGCAGTTACTCGATGTGATGCCGCGCATTGATGCAATGAAGAGGTCGGCGTGCATAGATGGCGCACGGATGGCCTTTGCCCATGTCAAGGCATACTGGGCGGAGATGGATGCTACCAATGTTGCAGCGCGGGATTCGGCCATAGGTCGAAAGGCTGTTGAGCACTATTTTGAAGAAGTTCTTGAGGGTGCCCGTTTGATAGAGACCCAGTGCTCAAAAAATATTATGTTTGAGTGATATGTAATCTCATTGTAAGCGAAATGCTTTTATAGAGTTTTATAAGGCTATTTTTATACTTTTGCCTGAAAGTAATATGATGCCTCCTAGGCGGCCGTTTTTGTACACGTGTGTATAACCTGAAAGATTGCAGTCGTCGGCTTCAACCCCCACGCATATAATGCAGAGGTGCTAGCAAAAACACGCGTTCACACTTAACCCAATGTCTTGGTCCTATTAAGGAGGTGATAGCGGAGCTTGCGAGGCAACCAGACTATAATGCTTTAACACTTTCACTTAGCCATAGGAGTTTGACAGTGGGGCTACTAGATAGCCCCTGGTGGCTCCGCACTCTCCCGATCTCGGGGTGCGTATATGCCTGGCCGGAAAATGGCCATTCGTTAAGGTGGAGGAATTCTAACATTCCCACAGGTCATCGAGTGGTTGACCAGTCTCACGCTATATCATGACAGTCAGTTTTCGGCTTTCTCTACTGAGGTGCTCATCCGGATGAACCAGGGCACAATCGCAGTAGTTCTCCTGGTGCTACCTTAGCTGGTAAAGCAGAACGTAAGGCACCAAAACACAGGAGCCGGGCAAACCCAACATTTGACCAAAGACAATGATTCGGAGCTGATGCATATAGGGCCAAACTCGCGACGCCGAACACTCCCTAAGGTATTCGGTCTTTGTGGTATAAACCGGGCCTAAATAATGGCCTTTGTAAGAAGCCCCTTGTGTCCAGGTACGTGCATTGTTCTGGCGTGGCCACATGCCAAGACGTCAGCATCCTTCACAATGGTGGATATGTATCAACAAGAGATAGTAAAAAAGGTTTACGCAGGGTCTTCATCTAAAAAGAATCCTTTGAGCGGGTCCCTGCTGCATGTCTGCGCCTGTGTCTCCATTGTGCCGTATCCTGGACGGGTGTAGCACGATGATCGTTTGTAAAAGAGAGGAAGTTAAGTGAAAGAGTTGTCATGCAAAAAGATAGTTTTTAAAGAAACCATGTATAATTGAAGATGATAAAAAATTGCCACTTGTCTGCGCGCATTGAGCCCGTTGTATTGACGAATAGGGGTGTGATCACTTATTCGGTGTAAATAGCGGCGCCGGACTCGATCGCTGGTCCGGACGTCTTTAATGTTCGGCTGCCAAGGCAGCCTCACTCTCTTCGGCGCGCAGAGAGCGCTTGATATCTCCGTGCACTGTAATGATGCCACGTGGACCGGGCATCTTGAGTGTGAGGGAGGCGTAGTGTGGTATTGCATTAAAGCGAGCGAAAGCTTCGCGTCCTAGCAGTGCTTGATAGCCACTTTGAAATGGAGCGATGTGGAAAGTTAAATGCTCGCGACGAAAGATATCGGGGGAGCCGAATATAACTTGTAGTAGGAGGGAGCCCGTACAATGAGCCCCTGGGCCTAGCGTTACTCCTTTAAAGGTAGTATTGCTATGGCGAATTTGTGTTGGGTCTAACCCCATCCCGCGGATTGTATCCTGGTATATTAGGTTTAGGCTGCTGCCGCCGTCCATCAAGACTTGTGTGAAGTGATATCCGCCAATTACTGGGTCTAATACCAAGGCAGCCCATCCTGCGTGTTGGATACTTGCTGAGTAATCACGATGGTCGAAAGTGATCGGTTGAGACGACCATTGGCAGGACTTCGAGGTGACAGGCACTTGGGTATATTTTCCTGGGGGTGCCGCATTGTTTTTTCCCTTGATCATGGGTAGTACGTTTACTGTTTTGACTTCTGGTGGGAATTTCTTTTGTTCCCCCATGTCTTGCTTGGGGGGCTCGTCCTCGTCTTCACTTGGTGTGTCCTCCCCTTTGAGTACGGCGTTGAGCTTGCCGGACTGCTTGAAGACCCAACATTCTCTGTGGGTATGATTAGCAGGTTTACCCGGGGTACTGTGGATCTGACATACTTGGTCCAGAATTTTGTTGAGGCTGGACAGTTCATCCCTGGTGCCTTTAGTGGGCGGCTTTTGACCTGGTCGAGAGCTTTTGAGTCCAGCGTTTACTGCCGTGCCCTTCATGCTGTCTTCTTTATTCCGGCGTTTGTTATTGCTGTTGCGCCGTGATTTCCCGTTTCCATATCTAACTTCCGATGTACTAGGGTCGCTGGTGCTGCATCTGGCTAGCCAGCTGTCCTCACCCGCGCAAAAGCGGGTCATGAGGTTTGTTAATGCGGCCATCGTTCACGGCTTATTTTGGCCGAGGTGTCTGGCGAGCCATTCGTCACAGACGCTATGCTTGAAAGCCGCTAAGGCTTCGGCGTCCGGACAGTCGACAATCTGGTTCTTTTTAGTAAGAAACCTATTCCAAAGCTTTCAGGCTGACTCTCTGGGCTGCTGAGTTATATGGCTCAGATCATCCGCATCCAGAGGTCGAACATAAGTCCCTTGAAAATTTGCCCGAAAGGCGTCTTTGAGCTCTTCCCAACTTCCAATGGAGCTTTCGGGGAGGCCTTTGAGCCAGTGACGAGCTGGCCCTTTGAGCTTGAGGGGTAAGTATTTGATTGCATGGAGATCATCTCCTCGAGCCATATGGATATGAAGGATATAGTCCTCAATCCAAACCCCAGGGTCTGTTGTTCCGTCGTATGCCTCTATGTTTACGGGTTTGAATCCCTCTGGAAATTCATGGTCCAGCACCTCATCGGTGAAACACAGGGGGTGTGCGGCACCCCTGTAGCTGGGTGTGCTGCGTTGTTCGGATACTTGTTGTATTGCATTGTATGCTGGGGGGCGCTTGCGTGGTCCATAGATGGATCTTATTGCGCCGTCCTTTGGGTACGAACCCTCGCCTGGGTCGCGTGTTGTATTGTGAGCGGCGTTGTATGCCGCTCTGTGTTGGTAGAGGGGTCGTCTATCCGACCAGGTGGCTGCTTTGATATTTGGTTGTGGGGGGTCTGCGGCCTCCTCATCGAATTCGGGTAGCAGCTTCCGCTTTGGGTAGCTCTTGGAGGGGCGATTGTCACCGTACCTCACTGCTGTGTTGAGTATTTTGCTCCATCTAATGTGGAGCGTGTCTTGCGCAGCCTTGAGCCTTTGCTTCTGTTTTTTCAGACTCCTCGCGGTGACAACAAGCCTTTTACGGGCAGTCTGCTGCTCCGGGTGTCTGTCCGGCGTTATGTCGTCCGGACCATTATCCTTGATAGGATTTGTTTGTTCGGTTTGGTTATCCGGATTGCCGTTGTCCGGCAGCGGTTCGCCCTGCTCCAATTCTGGGTCTGTGTGATCGCTATTTCTGTCAAGGCGGGATTTGGGGCGGCGCTTGCGTCGCCGCTTTGACTGCTTTTCGAGGGAACAAGCCTTCGGTGCGTCCTTCCGCTCCTCGTCATCATCTTTTGGTGCGTCCACCATGTATACGTCATATGACGAGGTGGCGTTCCAGGGCCCAATAGGCGCTGGTTCTTCACCATCTCCTTCATCGGCGTCCATACCGTCGATGTCTTCTGAGCCGAAGTCGAGCATGTCGGTTAAATTGTCGACAGTGGCTACAAAGTGGGTGGTGGGTGGGCTTTGAATTTCTTCATCGTCCGAATCCCCTCCTTGCTGGCCGCAATCCGGCCAAGGCTTTCCTGATAAAGAGAGAGACTTCAATGACTTTAGAATATCGCCAAAAGGCGAGTGCTGAAAGATGTCCGCGGCAGTAAACTCCAAGATCGGCGCCGAATCAGATTCGATTGGCCGGGGCGCGGAGGGTTCGAAGTCCGGGAAGGGGTCCGGCTCCTTGGAGTCATGAGTCTCGTGGAGTGCGGGGCTGATGTTCGGCTCAATCGCTGTTGGGATCGCAGCCCCCGAGGTGGCGTCCAACCGCCCATCCTCGATTGGCGCAGGTGGCTCGGAATTAAGGATCGGAGCCGATGCGGGTGCGGCCTCTAGGGCATTGTTCGGCGGCAGAGCTAGATCATGCTCGTCGGGATAGTGCGGCGCGCTCGGCAGTGGCTCGAATCCGCCGAGGATCAAGTCCCCGCGGATGTCAGCCATGTAGTTTAAACTTTTAAATCTGACCTGCCGGCCAGGGGTGTAGCTTTCGATCTGCTCCAGGTGGCCAAGTGAATTGGCCCACAGTGCGAAGCCGACGAAGACGAAGATCTGTCTGGGGAGGAAGGTCTCACCCTAGACTGCATTGCTATCGATGATCGTAGGAGCCAACGAGCCTGACGGCGACGACACAGAGGAACTCTCAATGAAAGCACCAATGTCGGTGTCAAAACCGGCGGATCTCGGGTAGGGGGTCCCGAACTGTGCGTCTAGGCCGGATGGTAACAGGAGGCAAGGGACACGAAGTTTTACCCAGGTTCAGGCCCTCTCGATGGAGGTAAAACCCTACGTCCTGCTTGATTAATATTGATGATATGGGTAGTACAAGAGTAGATCTACCATGAGATCAGAGAGGCTAAACCCTAGAAGCTAGCCTATGGTATGATTGTTGATGTGTATGTTGTCCTACGGACTAAAACCCTCCGGTTTATATAGACACTGGAGAGGGTTAGTGTTACATAGAGTCGGTTACAATGGTAGGAGATCTGAACATCCGTATCGCCAAGCTTGCCTTCCACGCCAAGGAAAGTCCCTTCCGGACACGGGACGGAGTCTTCAATCTTGTATCTTCACAGTCCAGGAGTCCGGCTGAAGGTATAGTTCGGCTATCCGAACACCCCCTAATCCAGGACTCCCTCAGGAGCCAAAGAATATTCTCAAGTATTAGCAGCTGAGTTGTCAATTCAACCACACCTGGAAACTTAATATCTGCAACAAAGTGTTTAGTAGCAGAGTAATATGATAATAGTGGTAACAGTAGGAAAGTAATATTTTTGGGTTTTATAGTGATTGTAATAGTAGCAACGAAAAAGTAAAAAAGCGAAGAACAATATATGAAAAGCTCATAGGCATTGGATCAGTGATGGAGAATTATGTCGGAAGCGATCGATCATGCAACAGTTATAACACAGGGTGACACAGAACTAGCTCTAGTTCATCAATGTAATGTAGGCATGTATTCCGAATATAGTCATACGTGTTTATGGAAAAGAACTTGCATGACATATTTTGTCCTACCCTCCCGTGGCAGCGGGGTCCTATTGGAAACTAAGGGATATTAAGGCCTCCTTTTAATAGAGTACCGGACCAAAGCAATAACACATAGTGAACACATGAACTCCTCAAACTACGGTCATCACCGGTAATGGTCCCGATTATTGTCACTTCGGGGTTAACGAATCATAACACATAATAGGTGACTATGGACTTGCAAGATAGGATCAAGAACTCATATATATTCATGAAAACATAATAGGTCCAGATATGAAATCATGGCACTCGGGCCCTAGTGACAAGCATTAAGCATATCAAAGCATAGCAACATCAATCTCAGAACATAGTGGATACTAGGGATCAAACCTTAACAAAACTTACTCGATTACATGATAAATCTCATCCAAGCCATCACCGTCCAGCAAGCCTACGATGGAATTACTCACGCACGGCGGTGAGCATCATGAAATTGGTGATGGAGGAAGGTTGATGATGATGATGGCGACGGATTCCCCTCTCCGGAGCCCCGAACGGACTCCAGATCAGCCCTCCCGAGAGAGTTTAGGGCTTGGCGGCGGCTCCGTATCGTAAAACGCGATGAATCCTTCTCTATGATTTTTTTCTCCCCGAACACGAATATATGGAGTTGGAGTTGAGGTCGGTGGAGCGTCAGGGGGCCCATGAGGCAGGGGGCGCGCCCAGGAGGGTAGGCGCGCCCCACCCTCGTGGATAGGGTGTGGGTCCCCTGACATGGATTCTTCTTCCAGTATTCCAAAAATAATCTCCGTTGATTTTTAGGTCATTCTGAGAACTTTTATTTCTGCACAAAAATAACACCATGGCAATTCTGCTGAAAACAACGTCAGTCCGGGTTAGTTCCATTCAAATCATGCAAGTTAGAGTCCAAAACAAGGGCAAAAGTGTTTGGAAAAGTAGATACAACAGAGACGTATCAACTCCCCCAAGCTTAAACCTTTGCTTGTCCTCAAGCAATTCAGCTGATAAACTGAAAGTGATAAAGAAAAACTTTTACAAACTCTGTTTGCTCTTGTTGTTGTAAATATGTAAAGCTATAATTCAAGTTTTCAGCAAAGATTATGAACTAACCAAATTCACAATAACATTTAGTCTCATGTTTACTCATATCAATGGCATAATCAGCTAGTGAGCAATAATAACAAATCTCGGATGACAATATTTTCTCAAAACAATTATGATATGATATAACAAGATGGTATCTCGCTAGCCCTTTCTGAGACCGCAAAACATAAATGCAGGGCACCATTACAGATCAAGGACTGACTAGACATTGTAATTCATGGTAAAAGAGATCCAGTCATAGTCATACTCAATGTAAACTAACATGAATGGATGCAAATGACAGAGGTGCTCTCCAACTGGTGCTTTTTAATAAGAGGATGATGACTCAACATAAAAGTAAATAGATAAGCCTTTCGCAGAGGGAAGCAGGGATTTGTAGAGGTGCCAGAGCTCGGTTTTGAAATAGATATGAATACTATTTTGAGCGGTATACTTTCATTGTCAACATAACAACCGAGAGATCTCGATATCTTCCATGCTACACACATTATAGGCGGTTCCCAAGCAGAATGGTAAAGTGTATACCCCCACCACCAACAAGCATCATTCCATGGCTTGCCCAAAACAACGGGTGCCTCCAACTAACAACTATCCTGGGGGAGTTTTGTTTGCAATTATTTTGATTTGATTTGAGCATGGGACTGGGCATCCCGGTGACCAGCCATTTTCTCGTGAATGAGGAGCGTAGTCCACTCCTCTTGAGAATAACCCGCCTAGCATGGAGGATACAAACAACCCTAGTTGATACATGAGCTATTCGAGCATACAAAACAAAATGTTTATTTGAAGGTTTAGAGTTTGGCACATACAAATTTACTTGGAATGGCAGGTAGATACCATGTATAGGTAGGTATGGTGGACTCATATGGAATAACTTTGGGGTTTATGGAATTGGATGCACAAGCAGTATTCCCACTTAGTACAAGTGAAGGCTAGAAAAAGACTGGGAAGCGACCAACTAGAGAGCGACAATAGTCATGAACATGCATTAAAATTAATCAACACCAAATGCAAGCATGAGTAGGATATAATGCACCATGAACATAAATATCGTGGAGGCTATGTTGATTTTGTTTCAACTACATGCGTGAACATGTGCCAAGTCAAGCCACTCAAATCGTTCAAAGGAGGATACCACCCTATCATACCACATCACAACCATTTTAATAGCATGTTGGCACGCAAGGTAAACCATTATAAGCTCCTAGATAATTAAGCATGGCATAAGCAACTACAATCTCTAATTGTAATTGCAAATATGTTTCTTTCATAATAAGCTAAATTGGGAACGATGAACTAATCATATTTACAAAAACAAGAGAGGTCGAGTTCATACCAGCTTTCCTCATCTCAATAAGTTCATCATATAATCATCATTATTGCCTTTCACTTGCACGAGCGAATAGTGTGGATAATAATAATAGTGCACGTGCATTGGACTAATCTGGAATCTGCAAGCATTCAATTCAAGAGAGAACACAAGGTAATATGGGCTCTTTGTTAGATCAACAATAATGCATATAAGAGCCACTCAACATTTTCATCATGGTCTTCTCCTCTCGGCCCCCAAAGGAAAGAAAAGAAACAAAACTATTTACACGGGAAAGCTCCCAACAAGCAAAAGAAGAACGAGAAATCTTTTTGGGTTTTCTTTTTAATTACTACTACTACAGGCATGGAAAGTAAACTAGCTAAATCTAGAACTAATTTTTTATTTTTCTTAAGGTTTTTCAAACACGCAAGAAGAAAGCTTAAAAAGAAAATAAACTAGCATGGAAATGAAAGTTTTGCACAAAGATATTGGTGAGTAAGAGATACTGTTCGTGTTGGTCGTGGAGGAAGGCGGTGAGGCCTGCATTCTCAGCCAAATAATAAAAATCTTCATAAATCCCGGCCTCTTTCAAGAACTCATCACAAGGCCATTCACATGGACGAACCTCCACAGTACGAGGGAGATTATACTTGGGCTTCTTGTTCTCTTCACTTTGCTTATCCTTTGAGCTTCGGCTCGATGAGTCCCTCAAAAATCTCTTCATCTTTTTCTGAAAATTTCTGAAATTTTTAGCAACTTAAAATAAAAGTGAACCAAACTCAACAAAATGATAGCAACTACTCCTAAAAGTTCCTAGGGGATATATCATGCATTAAAACTACTTTTGACCATATAAAATTGACTTGCAATCTCAAGAACAAGGTCACCTAAGCAGCAAAAATTTGCAATGAATAAAGCACTAGAATAAAAACTAATTGGACCATTGGAGGAGTCACATACCAAAGAACAATCCCCAAAGCAGTTTTGTGAATGGAGCTTTGAGCAAGGAGATCGAAAATGGCAGCAAGATGAGCAAGAACTCGGGTTTGAGCTAGCTGGTGATTTTTTTGGGAGGAAGGAGTGTGTGGTGGCTGGAATAAGTGGAGGGGACCCACATGGGGTCCACAAGGCAGGGAGCGCACCCAGGGGGGTGGGCGCGCCCTCCACCCTCCTGGGCACGTGGCTGCTCCCCCTGCTGTGTTTTCAGTGCCAGATATTCTAAAATATTCTAGAAAAAATCATATTTAAATTTCAGGGCATTTGGAGAACTTTTATTTTTGGGGTATTTTTTTATTGCATGGATAATTCAGAAAACAGACAGAAAATACTATTTTTTGCTTTATTTAATATAAATAACAGAAAGTAAAAAGATGGTACAGAGAGTTGTGTTTTCTAAATTCATCCATCTCATGCTCATGAAAAGGAATCCACTAACAAGGTTGATCAGGTCTTGTTAACAAACTCATTTCGAATAACATGAAACCGGATAATTTTCGAATAACACTAGGTTACCTCAACGAGGATATGCACATCCCCAACAATAAGAATATCATATTTCTTCTTGACAGTAGGAAGAGGAAATTCAAAACCTCCAATAGTAATTGTTGAAAATTTTCCAATAGAATTGATACTGTGGACTTGAGGTTGTTTCCTCGGAAAGTGTACTGTATGCGCATTACCATTAACATGAAAAGTGACATTTCCTTTGTTGCAATCAATAACAGCCCCTGCAGTATTCAAGAAGGGTCTTCCAAGAATAATGGACATACTATCGTCCTCGGGAATACCAAGAATAACAAAGTCCGTTAAAATAGTAACGTTTGCAACCACAACAGGCACATCCTCACAAATACCGACATGTATCGCAGTTGATTTATCAGCCATTTGTAAAGATATTTCAGTAGGTGTCAACTTATTCAAATCAAGTCTATGATATAAAGAGAGAGGCATAACACTGGCTCCAAGATCACATAAGGCAGTTTTAACACAGTTCCTTTTAATGGAGCATGGTATAGTTGGTACTCCTGGATCTCCAAGTTTCTTTGGTATTCCACATTTAAAAGTATAATTAGCAAGCATGGTGGAAATTTCAGCTTCCGGTATCTTTCTTTTATTAGTAACAATTTCCTTCATATATTTAGCATAAGGGTTCATTTTAAGCATATCAGTCAAACGCATACGCAAAAAGATAGGTCTAATCATTTCAGCAAAGCGCTCAAAATCCTCATCATCCTTTTTCTTGGATGATTTAGGAGGAAAAGGCATGGGTTTCTGAACCCATGGTTCTCTTTCTTTACCGTGCTTCCTAGCAACAAAGTCTCTTTTATCATAATGTTGATTCTTTGATTGTGGGTTATCAAGATCAACAGCAGGTTCAATATCTACATCATTATCATTGCTAGGTTGAGCATCAATATGAACATCATCATTAACATTATCACTAGGTTCACGTTCATTACCAAATTGTGTTTCAACATCAGAAATAGAAATATCATTGGGATTCTCAGGTGTGTCAACAACAGGTTCACTAGAATCATGCAAAGTCCTATCATTTTTCTTTTTCTTCCTTTTAGAAGGACTAGGTGCATCAACATTAGTTCTCTGAGAATCTTGCTCAATTCTCTTAGGATGGCCTTCAGGATACAAAGGTTCCTAAGTCATTTTACCACCTCTAGTAATAACTCTAACAACATTATCATTCTTCGTATTATTTAATTCATTGAGCAAATCATTTTGAGCTTTAAGTACTTGTTCTACTTGAGTGGTAACCATAGAAGCATGTTTACTAATAAGTTTAAGTTCACTTTTAACATTAGCCATATAATCACCCAAGTGTTCAAGCATATCAGCATTGTGTTTCAATTGTCTACCAACATAAGCATTGAAGTTTTCTTGTTTAACCATAAAGTCATCAAACTCATCCAAGCATGGGCTAGCAAACTTAGTTAATGGGATTTCACATTTATCAAATCTATAGGGAGAATTTACCTTTACTACCTATGTCGGGTTATCAAGACCATGTATTTCTTCAACAGGCGACAAATTAAGACCATGTATTTCTTCAATAGGTGGTAAATTCTTAACATCTTCAGTTTTAATACCTTTTTCTTTCATAGATTTCTTTGCCTCTTCCATATCTTCGGGACTGAGAAATAGAATACCCCTTTTCTTCAGAGTTGGCTTAAGAGTTGGTTCAGGAAGTGTCCAATTATTTTCATTAGTCAACATATTATTCAATAGCAATTCAGCTTGACCAACAATTCTTTCCCTGAAAACACAACCAGCACAACTATCCAGGTGGTCTCTGGAAGCATATGTTAGTCCATTATAAAAGATACCAAGTATTTAATTTTTCTTGAGAGGATGATCAGGCAAAGCATTAAGTAATCGGAGAAGCCTCCCCCAAGCTTGTGGGAGACTCTCTTCTTCAATTTGCACAAAATTATATAGTTCCCTTAAGGCATCTTGTTTCTTATGAGCGGGGAAATATTTAGCAGTGAAGTAATAAATCATATCCTGGGGACTACGCACACAACCATGATCAAGAGAATTAAACCATGTTTTAGCATCACCCTTTAATGAGAACGGAAACAACTTAAGGATAAAGTAATAGCGATTTTTCTCATCATTAGTAAACATGGTGGCTATATCATTTAATTTAGTAAGATGTGCCACAACTGTTTCAGATTCATAGCCATAAAAGGATTAGATTCAACCAAAGTGATTAGCCTAGGATCAACAGAGAAATCATAGTCCTTATGAGTAATAAAGATGGGTGCAGTAGCAAAAGCAGGGTCATATTTCATTCTAGCATTCAAAGACTTTTCTTTAAGCTTAGCTAATAATGTCTTAAGATCAGATCTATCATTGCAAGCTAAGAAGTCTCTAGCAATTTCTTCATCCATAACATAACCCTCAGGCACAACAGGCAATTCATATCTAGGGGGAGAATCTTCATCATCACTTTCATCAATATTATCACTTTCAACAATTTCATTCTCTCTAGCCCTAGCAAGTTGTTCATTAAGAAATTCACCTAGTGGCACAGTAGTATCAAGCATAGAAGTAGTTTCATCATAAGTATCATGCAAAGAAGAAGTGGCATCATCAATAACATGTGACCTATCAGAATCAATATCATGTGTAGGTGTCGCAAGTTTACTCAAAACAGAAGGTGAATCAAGTGCAGAGCTAGATGGCAGTTCCTTACCTCCCCTCGTAGTTGAGGGAAAAATCTTGGTTCTTTGATCTTTCAAGTTCTTCATAATGATAAAAAGATATAAATCACAAGTGACTCCAAGAATAGAGCTATGCTCCCCGGCAACGACACCAGAAAATAGTCTTGATGACCCACAAGTATAGGGGATCGCAACAGTTTTCGAGGGTAGAGTATTCAACCCAAATTTATTGATTCTACACAAGGGGAACCATAGAATATTCTCAAGTATTAGTAGCTGAGTTGTCAATTCAACCACACCTGGAAACTTAATATCTGCAGCAAAGTGTTTAGTGGCAGAGTAATATGATAATAGTGGTAATGGTAGCAACATAATATTTTTGGGTTTTATAGTGATTGTAATAGTAGCAACGGAAAAGTAAATAAGCGAAGAACAATATATGAAAAGCTTGTAGGCATTGGATCAGTGATGGAGAATTATGTCGGATGCGATTGATCATGCAACAGTTATAACATAGGTGACACAGAACTAGCTCCAGTTCATCAATGTAGTGTAGGCAAGTATTTCGAATATAGTCATATGTGCTTATGGAAAAGAACTTGCATGACATCTTTTATCCTACCCTCCCGTGGCAGCGGGGTCCTATTGGGAACTAAGGGATATTAAGGCCTCCTTTTAATAGAGTACCGGACCAAAGCATTAACACATAGTGAATACATGAACTCCTCAAACTATGGTCATCACCGGTAATGGTCCCGATTATTGTCACTTCAGGGTTAACGGATCATAACACAGAATAGGTGACTATGGACTTGCAAGATAGGATCAAGAACTAACATATATTCATGAAAACATAATAGGTTCAGATCTGAAATCATGGCACTCGGGCCCTAGTGACAAGCATTAAGCATAGCAAAGTCATCGCAACATCAATCTCAGAACATAGTGGGTACTAGGGATCAAACCCTAACAAAACTAACTCGATTACATGATAAATATCATCCAAGCCATCACCGTCTAGCAAGCCTACGATGGAATTACTCATGCACAACGGTGAGCATCATGAAATTGGTGATGGAGGAAGGTTGATGATGACGATGGCGACGGATTCCCCTCTCCCAAGCCTCGAACGAACTCCAGATCAGCCCTCCCGAGAGAGTTTAGGGATTGGCGGCGGCTCCATATCGTAAAACGCGATGAATCCTTCTATCTGATTTTTTTCGCCCCGAACACGAATATATGGAGTTGGAGTTGAGGTCGGTGGAGCGTCAGGGGGCCCACGAGGCAGGGGGTGTGCCCATGGGGTAGGCGCGCCCCCACCCTCGTGGACAGGGTGTGGGCCCCTGACGTGGATTCTTCTTCCAGTATTTTTTATATATTCCAAAAATAATCTCCGTTGATTTTCAGGTCATTCTGAGAACTTTTATTTTTGCACAAAAATAACACCATGGCAATTCTGCTAAAAGCAGTGTCAGTCCGGGTTAGTTCCATTCAAATCATGCAAGTTAGAGTCCAAAACAAGGGCAAAAGTGTTTGGAAAAGTAGATACAACGGAGACGTACCATCAAGCCGGTGACAATGGAGATCATGACGGTGCTTTGGAGATGGAGATCAAAGGCACAAGATGATGATGGCCATATCATGTCACATATTTTGATCGCATGTGATGTTTATCCTTTATGCATCTTATTTTTCTTAGTATGGCGGTAGCAATATAAGATGATCCCTCACTAAATTTCAAGGTACAAGTGTTCTCGTGAGTATGCACGGTTGCTACAGTTCGTCGTGCTGAGACAGCACATGATGATCGGGTGTGATAAGCTCTACGTTCACATACAACGGGTGCAAGCTAGTTTTGCACGTGCAGAATACTCGGGTTAAACTTGACGAGCCTAGCACATGCAGATATGGCCTCGGAACACTGAGACCGAAAGGTCGAGCGTGAATCATATAGTAGATATGATCAACATAGTGATGTTCACCATTGAAAAGTTCTGCATCTCACGTGATGATCGGACATGGTTTAGTTGATATGGATCACGTGATCATTTAGTTGACTAGAGGGATGTCTATCTAAGTGGGAGTTCTTAAGTAATTTGATTAATTGAACTTTAATTTATCATGAACTTAGTACCTGATAGTATTTTGCATGTCTATGTTGTTGTAGATAAATGGCCCGTGCTACTGTTCCTTTGAATTTTAATGCGTTCCTAGAGAAAGCTAAGTTGAAAGATGATGGTAGCAACTACACGGACTGGGTCCGTAACTTGAGGATTATCCTCATTGCCGCACAGAAGAATTACGTCCTAGAAGCACCACTAGGTCCAAAGCCCGCTGTAGGAGCAACTCCAGATGCTATGAACGTCTGGCAGAGCAAAGCTAATGACTACTCGATAGTTTAGTGTGCCATGCTTTACGGTTTAGAACCGGGACTTCAATGACGTTTTGAATGTCATGGAGTATATGAGATGCTCCAGGAGTTGAAGTTAATATTTCAAGCAAATGCCCGGATTGAGAGATATGTAGTCTCCAATAAGTTCTACAGCTGCAAGATGGAGGAGAATAGTTTTGTCAGTGAACATATACTCAGAATGTCTGGGTACCACAGCCACTTGACTCAACTGGGAGTTAATCTTCCTGATGATAGTGTCATTGACAGAGTTCTTCAATCTCCGCCACCAAGCTACAAAAGCTTCATGATGAACTATAATATGCAAGGGATGGATAAGACAATTCCCGAGCTCTTCGCAATGCTAAAGGCTGCGGAGGTAGAAATCAAGAAGGAGCATCAAGTGTTGATGCTCAACAAGACCACTAGTTTCAAGAAGAAGGGCAACGGGAAGAAGGGGAACTTTAAGAAGAACGACAAGCAAGTTGCTGCTCAAGTGAAGAAGCCCAAGTCTGGACCTAAGCTTGAGGCTTAGTGCTTCTACTGTAAAGGGACTGGTCATTGGAAGCGAAACTGCCCCAAGTATTTGGCGGATAAGAAGGATGGTAAAGTGAAAGGTGTTGGGGAACGTAGTAATTTCAAAAAACTTCCTACGCACACGCAAGATCATGGTGGTGCATAGCAACGAGAGGGAAGAGTGATGTCCACATACCCTCGTAGACTGTAAGCGGAAGCGTTATGACAACGCGGTTGATGTAGTCGTACGTCTTCACGATCGACCGATCCTAGTACCGAAAGTACAACACCTCCGTGATCTGCACACGTTCAGCTCGATGACGTACCATGAACTCTCGATCCAGCAGAGTGTCAAGGGAGAGCTTCGTCAGCATGACGGCGTGATGACAGTGGTGATGATGCTACCGGAACAGGGCTTCGCCTAAGCACCCCTACGATATGACCGAGGTGGATTATGGTGGAGGGGGGCACCGCACACGGCTGGAAACAATCAACTTGTGTGTTCTAGGGTGCCCCCTGCCCCGTATATAAAGCAGCAAGGGGGGAGGCCGGCAAGCCCTTGGGGCGCGCCAGGAGAGGAGGAGTCCTCCTCCTAGTAGGAGTAGGACTCCCCTTTCCTACTCCTACTAGGAGGGAGAAAGGAAGGAGGAGAGGGAGAAGGAAAGGGGGGCGCCGCCCCCTTCCCTAGTCCAATTCGGACCAGAGGAGGAGGGGGTGCGTGGCCTGCCCTGGCCGACCCTGTCTCTCTCCAATAAG
>NC_041392.1:147428367-147469846 GCF_002162155.2 Triticum dicoccoides
AACCCTCCGGTACTCCGATTTTCTATGAAATCACCCAGAACACTTCCGGTGTCCGAATATAGCCGTCCAATATATCAATCTTTATGTCTTGACCATTTCGAGACTCCTCGTCATGTCCACGATCACATCCGGGACTCCGAACTACCTTCGGTACATCAAAACACATAAACTCATAATACCGATCGTCACCGAACGTTAAGCGTGCGGACCCTACGGGTTCGAGAACTATGCAGGCATGACCGAGACATGTCTCCAGTCAATAACGAATTGCGGAACCTGTATGTTCATATTGGCTCCCACAAATTCTACGAAGATATTTTGTCGGTCAAACCGCATAACGGTATACGTTGTTCCCTTTGTCATCGATATGTTACTTGCCCGAGATTCGATCGTCGGCATCTCAATGCATAGTTCAATCTCGTTACCGGCAATTCTCTTTACTTGTTCCGTAATGCTACATCCCGTAACTAACTCATTAGCTAGATTGCTTGCAAGGCTTATAGTGATGTACATTACCGAGAGGTCCCAGAGATACCTCTCCGACAATCGGAGTGACAAATCCTAATCTTGATCTATGCCAACTCAACAAACACCATCGGAGACACCTGTAGAGCGCCTTTATAATCACCCAGTTACGTTGTGACATTTGGTAGCACAAAAACTGTTCCTCCGGTATTGGGGAGTTGCATGATCTCATAGTCATAGGAACATGTATAAGTTGTGGAGAAAGCAATAGCAACAAACTAAAATGATCATCGTGCTAAGCTAACGGATGGGTCAAGTCAATCACATCATTCTATAATGATGTGATCCCATTAATCAAATGACAACTCATGTCTATGGTTAGGAAACATAACCATCATTGATTCAACGAGCTAGTCAAGTAGAGGCAAACTAGTGACACTCTGTTTGTCTATGTATTCACACATGTACTAAGTTTCCGGTTAATACAATTCTATCATGAATAATAAACATTTATCATGATATAAGGAAATATAAATAACAACTTTATTATTACCTCTAGGGCATATTTCCTTCAAAAGGTATATTTGATATACATGTTATTGATGTGTACCTTACTAATGCTCGCAGTAGCGCTTGGGTATTTGATACTGGTTATGTTGCTCATATTTGGAACTCAAAACAGGGGCTACGGATTAAGCGAAGATTGGCTAAGGACGAGGTGATTATGCGCGTGGGAAATGGTTCCAAAGTCGATGTGATCGCGGTCGGCACGCTACTTCTACATCTACCTTCGGGAATAGTTTTAGACCTGAAAATTGTTATTTGGTGCCAGCGTTAAGCATGAACATTATATCCGAATCTTGTTTGATGCGAGACGGTTATTCATTTAAATCAGAGAATAATGGTTGTTCTATTTATATGAGTAATATCTTTTATGGTCATGCACCCTTGATGAGTGGTCTACTTTTACAGAATCTCGATAGTAGTGATACACATATTCATAGTATTGAAGCCAAACGATATAAGTTTAATAATGATAGTGCAACTTATTTGTGGCACTTCCGTTTAGGTCATATTAGTGTAAAGCGCATGAAGAATCTCCATGCTGATGGGCTTTTGGGATCACTTGATTATGAATCACTTGATGCTTGCAAACCATGCCTCATGGGCAAGATGACTAAAACTCCATTCTCCGGAACAATGGAACATGCAACAGACTTATTGGAAATAATACATACTGATATATGCGGTCCGATGAGTGTTGATGCTCGTGGCGGGTATCGTTATTTTCCGACCTTCATAGATGATTTGAGCAGATATAGGTATATCTACTTGATGAAACATAAGTCTGGAATATTTGAAAAGTTCAAAGAATTTCAGAGTGAAGTGGAAAATAATCGTAACAAGAAAAATTAAGTTTCTACAAACTGATCATGGAAGTGAATATTTGAGTTATGAGTTTGGTCTTCGTTTGAAACAATGCAGGATAGTTTCGCAACTCACGCCACCTGGAACACCACATTGTAATGGTGTGTCCGAACGTCATAACCGCACTTTATTAGATATGGTGCGATCTATGATGTCTCTTACCGATTTACCACAATCGTTTTAGGGTTATGCTTTAGAGACGGCCGCATTCACGTTAAATAGGGCTCCATCGAAATCCGTTGAGACGACACCATATGAACTGTGGTTTGCCAAGAAACCCAAGTTGTCATTTCTTAAAGTTTGGGGCTGCGATGCTTATGTGAAAAAGCTTCAACCTGATAAGCTCGAACCCAAATCGGAGCAATGTGTCTTCATAGGATACCCAAAGGAAATTGTTGGGTACACCTTCTATCACAGATCCGAAGGCAAGATATTCATTGCTAAGAATGGATCCTTTCTAGAGAAGGAGTTTCTCTTGAAAGAAGTGAGTGGGAGGCAAGTAGAACTTGATGAGGTAACTGTACCTTCTCCCTTATTGGAAAGTAGCTCATCACAGAAATCAGTTCCAGTGATTCCTACACCAATTAGTGAGGAAGCTAATGATGATGGTCATGAAACTTCTGATCAAGTTACTAATGAACCTTGTAGGTCAACCAGAGTAAGATCCGCACTAGAGTGGTACGGTAATCCTGTTCTGGAGGTCATGTTACTTGACCATGACGAACCTACAAACTATGAGGAAGCGATGATGAGCCCAGATTCCGCAAAATGACTTGAGGCCATGAAATCTGAGATGGGATCCATGTATGAGAACAAAGTGTGGAATTTGGTTGACTTGCCCATTGATCGGCAGGCCATAGAGAATAAATGGATCTTCAAGAAGAACACTGACGCTAATGGTAATGTTACTGTCTACAAAGCTCGACTTGTTGCAAAAGGTTTTTGACAAGTTCAAGGAGTTGACTACGATGAGACCTTCTCACCCGTAGCGATGCTTAAGTCCGTCCGAATCATGTTAGCAATTGCCGCATTTTATGATTATGAAATTTGGCAAATGGATATCAAAACTGCATTCCTTAATGGATATATTAAAGAAGAGTTGTATATGATGCAACCAGAAGGTTTTGCCGAACCTAAAGGTGCTAACAAAGTGTGCAAGCTCCAGCGATCCATTTATGGACTGGTGCAAGCCTCTCGGAGTTGGAATATACGCTTTGATAGTGTGATCAAAGCATATAGTTTTATACAGACTTTTGGAGAAGCCTGTATTTACAAGAAAGTGAGTGGGAGCTCTGTAGTATTTCTGATATTATATGTAGATGACATATTGTTGATCGGAAATGATACTGAATTTCTGAATAGCATAAAAGGATACTTGAATAAGAATTTTTCAATGAAAGACCTCGGTGAAGCGGCTTATATATTGGGCATCAAGATCTATAGAGATAGATCAAGACGCTTAATTGGACTTTCACAAAGCACATACCTTGATAAAGTTTTGAAGAAGTTCAAAATGGATCAGGCAAAGAAAGGTTTCTTGCCTGTATTATAAGGTGTGAAGTTGAGTCAGACTCAATGCCCGACCACTTCAGAAGATAGAGAGAAAATGAAAGGTGTTCCCTATGCTTCATCCATAGGCTCTATCATGTATGCAATGCTGTGTACCAGACCTGATGTGTGCCTTGCTATCAGTTTAGCAGGGAGGTACCAAAGTAATCCAGGAGTGGATCACTGGACAGCGGCCAACAACATCCTGAAATACCTGAAAAGGACTAAGGATATGTTTCTCGTTTATGGAGGTGACAAAGAGCTTGTCGTAAATGGTTACGTTGATGCAAGCTTTGACACTGATCCAATGGCTCTAAGTCACAAACCGGATACATATTTGTATTGAATGGTGGAGCTGTAAGTTGGTGCAGTTCCAAGAAGAGCGTCGTTGTGGGATCTACGTGTGAAGTGGAGTACATAGCTGCTTCGGAAGCAGCAAATGAAGGAGTCTGGATGAAGGAGTTCATATCCGATCTAGGTGTAATACCTAGTGCATCGGGTCCAATGAAAATCTTTTGTGACAATACTGGTGCAATTACCTTGGCAAAGGAATCCAGATATCACAAGAGAACAAAGTACATCAAGAGACGCTTCAATTACATCCGCGATCAAGTCAAGGAGGGAGACATAGAGATTTGCAAGATACATACGGATCTGAATGTTGCAGACCCGTTGACTAAGCCTCTCTCACGAGCAAAACATGATCAACACCAAGACTCCATGGGTGTTAGAATCATTACTGTGTAATCTAGATTATTGACTCTAGTGCAAGTGGGAGACTGAAGGAAATATGCCCTAGAGGCAATAATAAAGTTGTTATTTATATGTCCTTATATGATGATAAATGTTTATTATTCGTGCTAGAATTGTATTAACCGGAAACTTAGTACATGTGTGAATACGTAGACAAACAGAGTGTCCCTAGTATGCCTCTACTTGATAGATGGTTAAGTTTCCTAGCCATGGACATGTGTTGTCATTTGATGAACTAGGTATGATGATACCAATGATCGAATCTCGGGCAAGTAACGTACCGATGACAAAGGGAACAACGTATGTTGTTATGCGTTTTGACCGATAAAGATCTTCGTAGAATATGTAGGAACCAATATGAGCATCCAGGTTCCGACATTAGTTATTGACTGGAGATGTGTCTCGGTCATGTCTACATAGTTCTCGAACCCGTAGGGTCCGCACGCTTAACGTTCGATGACGATTTGTATTATGAGTTATGTGATTTGATGTACCGAAGGTTGTTTGGAGTCTCAGATGAGATCACGGACATGACGAGGAGTCTCTAAATGGTCGAGACATAAATATTGATATATTGGACCATGTTATTCGGACACCAGAAGTGTTTCAGATAGTTTCGAATAAAACTGGAGTGCCGGAGGGGTTACCGGAACCCCCTGGGGAAGTAATGGGCCTTAGTGGGCCTTAGGGGAGAGAGAGGGCAGCAGCCAGGAGGTGCCCCCCAAGGGGAGTCCGAATAGGACTAGGGGAGGGGGGCGCGGCCCCTCCTTCCCTCTCCCTCTCCCTCTCCTTCCTTCTTCTCCTACTAGGACTAGGAAATGGGCGAGCCGATTCCTACTTGGAGTAGGACTCCCCCCCTTGGGCACGCCCCCTAGAGCCGACCGGCCTCCTCCTCCCCTCCTTTATATATGGGGGAGGGGGCACCCCATAGACACACAAGTTGATCTTTAGCCGTGTGCGGTGCCCCCCTCCACAGTTTTACACCTCGGTCATATTGTCGTAGTGCTTAGGCGAAGCCCAGCGTCGGTAACTTCATCATCACCGTCACCACGCTGTCGTGCTGACGAAACTATCCCTCAGCCTCAACTAGAACAAGAGTTTGAGGGACGTCACTGAGTTGAACGTGTGTAGATCGAGGAGGTTTCGTGCGTTCGGTACTTGATCGGTTGGATCGCGAAGACATTCGACTACATCAACCACGTTACTAAATGCTTCTGCTTTCGGTCTATGAGGGTACGTAGACACACTCTCCCCTCTCGTTGCTATGCATCTCCTAGATAGATCTTGCGTGATCGTAGGTAATTTTTTTGAAATACTACGTTCCCCAACAACATCTAGTGTATTAAGTTCATGAAGAAACGGAGTAATGCAATAAGAACAATGACATGATGTAGACAAGATCTATCTATGTAGAGATTGTTGGGGAACGCAGTAATTTCAAAAAAAAATCCTACGCACACGCAAGATCATGGTGATGCATAGCAACGAGATGGAAGAGTGTTGTTTACGTACCCTCGTAGACCGTAAGTGGAAGCGTTATGACAACGCGGTTGATGTAGTCGTACGTCTTCACGATCGACCGATCCTAGCACCGAAGGTACGACACCTCCGCGATCTGTACACGTTCGGCTCGGTGACATCCCATAAACTCACGATCCAGTAGAGTGTCGAGGGAGAGCTTCGTCAGCATGATGGCTTGATGCCGGTGATGATGATGCTACCGGAACAGGGCTTCACCTAAGCACCGCTACGATATGACCGAGGTGGATTATGGTGGAGGGGGGCACCGCACACGGCTAAGAGATCAATGATCAACTTGTGTGTCTATGGGGTGCCCCCTTGTAAGTCCATCTAGTGCCCCTTAGTGATTTTGGTGTATTGAGGACTTATAGGTTAAGGGACTAATGTGTTTATGAGTGTACACAGGTCTATAAGTCTATGAGGAGTTTGATATTTACAGAGAAAGTCGACCCCTAAAAATGAAGTTCTTCGTCTGAAGACTTTGGTATTCTGAAGACTTTCTGAAGACTTTGAAAGTGAATAAATTGGTGTGACCTTGAAGACTTGGTATTCATTCGAGGAACATGAAGCGTGAAGACTTTTGTTTTCGTAGTTTCATTTTCTCTTTCTTGAGTCATAGGAAACACAGTACTATTAAAGGGGGTCGAGGAAATACTAAGGAAAAAATTTCAGGTGATGCTCAACTCAAAATCCTACACCTACCAATCCCTTCGAGTGAAGGCATTGGAAATCTCATACAGTTCAGTCAATTTCTTCAGTGACAGAGATGACGTTCTTCTGGTCTCTGAGGAATTTGTCCTGACTGAGGAGTTAGGAGTTCGCCAGTGCGGATTGCCTACACAGTGAGGAACATGATAGCCCTGAGGATTTTGCTACTCAAAATTCCGACCATTGCTGTGCTATGCACCAACTGTCCCAAAATATCTATCCACCTAACGGTCATATCATTGAAGGGCATTTATGTCTTATCATGTCGGGCTGCTCCCTAGGCTATAAATAGCCACCCCCTACAACCACTAGCTGGGTGGCTGCTTCGAGAGAAACTGACACTTGTCATTTGAGAGCAACCCATCCTCCGAGGACTTTGAGCGAAAATCATCAAGTGAGGAAAAACCCAAAACCCAAACACCTACAAACCCCAAGTGATTGAGCATCACTGAAGAGATTGATCCTGCGTGGATCCGACGCTCGTTACCTTTGAGGACTGTGCTTCTTCCAGACGGTTAGGCATCATGGTCTAGAGCATCCAAGAGGAATTGTGGATCGCCGAGTGACCAAGTTTGTGAAGGTTTGGAAGTCGCCTGAAGACTTACCACGAGTGATTGTGCGAGGTCTGTGTGACCTTAGCTCAAGGAGAATACGGTGAGGACTTGGTGTCCCGAGCTGCGTGCTCAGGACTGGGTGTCCGGGACTGTGTGTCCTCGAGTTTAAATACTCAGCCGCTCCAACCAGACGTGCAACTGAGACAGCAGTTGGAACTGGTCTACCAAATCATTGTCTTCACCAAGCTTACTGGTTCTATTTTCTCAACTCTTTCATTTCCTCATAACTGTGTTGTGTGCTTGTTCATATCTGTGTTTGAATACTTTGACTGAAGACTTTCTCAATTTCCTCAGTTCAATTTCTTCAGTCTGTTTGTCTTCATCCTGTGTTATCCTGAGCTTATGCTTCCTGTACTCTGTGCCTGTCTTCATTTCATCATGATGACTATGCTTGTATTCTGTTATGTTTACTTTTGAGCACTCATTCCGCTGCTAGTAGTTCTTCGCCAAGGGATTTCCTCACCGGCAAATTCCTCAGTGAAGAATTTCATAAAAATCGCCTATTCACCCCCTCTAGTCGATATAACACACTTTCAATTGGTATCAGAGCGAGGTACTCCCTTGTTCTGTGTGATTTTGGTTTAACTGCCTGGAGTTTTAGTCATGTCGACCGCAAGTATGATCAAGGTCTCTGCTGGGTGTCCTACCTTCGATGGGACAGACTACCCCTACTAGAAGAATAAGATGCGAATGCATCTTGAGGCAATTGATAATGATCTCTGGTATGTTGTGGAAAATGGTGTTCCCTTAGTCACACCTTCTCTGAATGCTGCTGATGTGAAGAGATTCAAGCAACTCGACTCTCAAGCAAAGAATATCATATGTGGCCATCTGAGCAAAGGACAGTATGGCAGAGTGAGTGCTTTGGAGACAGCGAAGCTTATCTGGGACAGGTTGTCCAAAGTGAATGAAGGAGTCTCAACACAACGTGACTCTCGAGATGATGTTCTTCGCAATCTCTTCAACCGCTTCAAAAGACTCGAGAATGAAAATGTTCAACAAACCTTCGATCGCCTCACTGACATCTCAAATGAGCTTCAAGCACTTGGTGCCACTGACATCACCGACCATGAGGTGGTGAAGAAATTGCTGAGATCGCTTGATTCCTCATTTGACACTCTGGCATTGATGATACAAGAACGTGCTGATTACAAGTAACTTGATGCCGCTGATATTCTCGAGAGGCTAAATACTCATGAGTTCCAACTTGCTGAAAAAGGGATCTCTATGGTTCGAGCTATGGCAGATCACGTGCACTGAAGGCCAAGGCAGTATCTGAGTCTGAAGATGAAGACTCTGGTAGCAGCCTTGGTGATCCTGAAGAACTAAGCCATGATCTAGCTCTGCTCGTGAAGAAGTTCCAAAAGTTCTCAATACGTGGTCGCTTTGGAAGACCCACAAGGAGCAATGATTCCTCATCCAGTGACTACAAGAGGAGGCTCTGTCACAAATGCAAGAAACCTGGACATTACATTCAAGATTGTCCTCAATGGGAAAAGGAATCAAAGAAGAAGAAATACAAGGATTACAGTTCTGATGATGCGAAGAAAAAGAAGAAATCCACAAAATCTTCATCATCAAAATCCTCAAAGCCTTCATATCACAAGAAGAGCAGCTCCAAGAAGGCTAGGGCATTCATTGGCAAGGAAATGGACTCTAAGGCTGAATCTGAAGAAAATGAGGAAGAGGAGACATCTGAGAGTCCGAATCCGGAGTGGCGAGCCTAGTTCTCGCTACTGCATTCGTCAGCAAGTCTATCTTCAACACTGAAGAAAATGACCTCACCAACAAGGCTGATGAAGGCGATGATGACTACGCTCCCACCTATTGCTTCATGGCAAAGGGTGCCAAGGTACTCAAATATACCTCCTCTGAATCAAGTGAGAATGAATCTGATGAAAACCTTAACCCCAGCTATTCTAAACTTGCTAAGATTGCTGTAAAACAACAAAGGGCTCTTGAAAAGGTTCAAAACATGCTAGACAAAAGTGATGATATGTTGGGTGAAGAAATGGATCGCACTAAAGCCTTGACTGAAAATCTTCAGAGACTTCAGACTAGGTTTGACAATCTTCAAGGTCATCATAACACTCTCTTATCTGATCATGAGAAGCTTTCTTATGAATTTCTTCAAAGAAAGCAAGACCTTGAGAAGCTAAGAGTGAGTTATGAAGATCTTCAGAAGGAGCGCGATTCATTTCTTGCTCAACAAATCAGCGCTTCTCAGGAAGAATTTGTTCCTCCATGCTTGAAGTGCATTGAACGTGAATCTGCTAATTCTTCACCTGAATGTTCAAATGTTGCTAATGTTTCAAATTCTTCACATGCCTCTGCTATCACTAATTCCTCATCTGAGGACATTGCTAGTATCACTAATGATGCAGGGTTGAAGGAATTGTACATGACAGGCATGTACAAAAGCCTCAAAGGGCATCAGACTCTTTGTGATGTGCTTAAAAAGCAGATCCTCAACAGGAACCCTAGGAAAGAGGGTATTGCTTTTGAGAGGAAACTCAATGCTGATGGTACATATTGGAAGCCTGAGCAGTACCCCAAATTCTTCACATGCCTCTGCTATCACTAATTCCTCATCTGAGGACATTGCTAGTATCACTAATGATGCAGGGTTGAAGGAATTGTACATGACAGGCATGTACAAAAGCCTCAAAGGGCATCAGACTCTTTGTGATGTGCTTAAAAAGCAGATCCTCAACAGGAACCCTAGGAAAGAGGGTATTGCTTTTGAGAGGAAACTCAATGCTGATGGTACATATTGGAAGCCTGAGCAGTACCCCAAAACTACATGGGTTGCTGCAAAGGGACCTCCAGTTGATCCATCTAACCTATATGGATTTGCATGTGAATCTCCTCATTCTGATGATGAGTCATTTGACTCCAACTACAAACTGTTCAAAAATCAGAATGGTGAAGTATTTGCTAGATATGTTGGCACTAACTGCAGGAATGGTCCCCCTATGAAGAAAATCTGGGTTCCCAAAAGATGCCTTGAAAATCTTCAGGTGAATGTCATCATGATGCCACTTGTGAAGAATAGGAACCCCAGATCAAATTCTTCATATGGACCAAATTCTTCATATGGATCCAAGTCCTCATACGGACCAAACTCCTCACATGGATCATATTCCTCAAAAGGATCAAAGTCTTCATAGGAACATCATTGTGCTAACCTGTCTGTTTCGCAGGGAAGATCTAAGGATTATGGATATGTGCATTATTCTTCAAATCATTATGTCCATAAGTCCTCGAAGAATTTCTCTGCTTACTCTTATGCTTATTCTAACCCCTCTTATGTGAAACGAAATGGACTGGCTTCTATGCCATCCTTCTCATATGGAGCTCACAGAGTGATGAACTCTTTGCCACCCCTTCAGATGTGGGTGGTGAAGAAAAAGAACTAATCTCTTCTGCAGGGTCGGGTCTCCAGACGTACGTAATCGTCTGAAGAATTTGCTGGAGACCTGAGTGTGCCTGATAGGACGCAGGCTAATCATGAAGAAATGAACTTTCATTTCTCACGTCCTCATATTGCTTTATCTGTTCTTTTGCTTGATAAAATTGATTTGATGAATTGATGTCATATTCTTCACTGATGAAGTATATGAGTTTGTAAGCTGCACTAATTCATCTGCAGGATGATCAACCCAAAGCCACTGAGTGGGTCCTAGATAGTGGATGTACAAATCACATGACTGGTGACAAGAATCTATTGATGGATGCTCCATTATCTCCGTCGCATCTGAAGCATATCATCTTTGCTGACAAAGGCAAAAGTCAGGTATTGGGTCTAGGTAAGGTTGCGATCACAAAGTATCGACACATGGACAAAGTCATGCTTGTTGAGTCCCTAGGATACAACCTTATGTCTATCTCAATGCTTTGTGATCTTGATATGGTTGTTGTCTTTGGCAAGTACCGTTGTGTTGTGGTTATGGAAGCTGACAATTCCAAAGTCTTCGAAGGCTTTAGGAGAGGAGACCTGTATATTGTTGATTTCTCTACAGGACCACAACCAGCCGTGTGTCTACTTGCAAAAGCTTCAGAAGGCTGGCTCTGGCATCGATGACTCGGTCATGCAGGCATGAGGAATTTCCACACGCTTGCGAAGAAGCATGTCATTGGCATCGAGAATGTCAAATTCCTCAAGGATCACCTATGTGGAGCCTGTGAAGCTGGGAAGATGACAAAGGCCAAGCATCCAGCGAAGACTATCATGACCACTACTCGCCCATTTGAATTGCTTCACATGGATCTCTTCGGTCCTAATCATTATTCTGCTATTTCAAATGAAGCATCTCAATATGGCTTTGTTATTGTTGATGATTACTCTCGTTATACATGGTTACACCTTGTTACTTACAAACATGAAGTGCAGGAAGTCTTCAAACGATTTTCCTCGAGGGCTTCAACCAACTTTGGTGTGAAGATCAAGCACATCAGAGGTGACAATGGCACTGAGTTCAAGAATTCTGGTCTCGATGACTATCTTGATGAACTTGGTATTACTCATGAGTTATCTGCTCCTTATACTCCTTAGCAGAACGGCGTCGTGGAGCGCAAGAACATGACTCTTGCTAAGATGGCTCACACTATGCTTGATGAATAAAAAACGCCTCGTTGTTTCTGGACTAAGGCAATTGATATTGCATGCCACATCATCAACAGAGTATATCTTCACAAATTCTTCAAGAAGACTGCCTATGAACTCCTCACTGATAAGAAACCCAATGTAAGTTATTTCAAAGTCTTCGGTGCTAAATGTTGGATAAGAGATCCTCATCACAACTCAAAATTTGCACCGAAAGCACACGAAAGTTTTATGCTTGGTTACGGAAAGGACTCGCACACCTATAGAGTCTTCAACAACGTTCTTCACAAGGTTGTTGAAACTGTAGATGTGCGGTTCGATGAAACTAATGGCTCACAAAGAGAGCACCTACCTACTCTGATAGATGAACCAGCACATGAGGAAACTATCAAGTTCAAGGCTACTGAGGATGTCATTCCCACTGAAGAATCTGCTGAAGAATTCATTCCAGAACATGAAGAACACCGAGCTAATGCACCTGAAGAAAATACTGAAGAAAATGGTGCTGAAGAGAATGCTGATCAAATTCTTCAACGACAACCAGCTCATCCTCGCATTGCAAAAGAAGTGCAAGTTGAAAAGATCATCAATGACATCAAAGTGCCAGGTCCTCTCACACGCTCAAAAGCTTCATATTTATCTAACTTTTGTGGGCACTATGCTTTTGTCTCTATTACAGAGCCCACTAAGGTAGATGAAGCATTTCTGGAGCCTGAGTGGATTCAGGCCATGCAAGAAGAATTACATCAGTTCGAGCTCAACAATGTCTGGGAACTGGTCAAACGCCCAGATCCTCGCAAGCACAATATCATTGGCACAAAGTGGATCTACCGCAACAAGCAAGATGAAAATGGCCTTGTGGTGAGGAATAAGGCACCGCTTGTACCTCAAGGCTACACACAGGTTGAAGGAATTGACTTCGATGAAACTTTTGCACCTGTTGCTAGACTTGAGGCTATTCGCATATTACTTGCTTATGCTAACCATCATGATATCACTTTATATCAAATGGATGTGAAAAGTGCATTCCTCAATGGTAAGCGTGAGGAAGAAGTATATGTTGCTCAACCCCCAGGTTTTGAAGATCCAAAGAATCCTAACAAAGTCTTCAGACTCAACAAGGCCCTCTATGGCCTCAAGCAGGCCCCACGGGCGTGGTATGATACCTTGAAGGAATTCCTCATGAAGAAAGGCTTCAAACCTGGTTCATTCGACCCTACTCTTTTCACTAAATCTTATGATGGTGAATTGTTTGTGTGCCAAATATATGTTGATGATATTATCTTTGGCTGTACTGACCAACATTATAGTGATGAATTTGCCTATATGATGAGTGAAGAATATCAAATGTCTATGATGGGAGAGTTGAAATTCTTCTTAGGTCTTCAAATTCATCAACAACGCAATGGCATATTCATATCTCAGGAGAAATACCTCAAGGATGTACTAAGGAAATTCGGCATGCAAGATTGCAAAGGCGTCAAAATTCCTATGCCCACAAATGGCCATCTGTGCACTGATGAAAATGGTATTGACTTCAATCATAAGGTATACCGCTCCATGATTGGTTCTTTATTGTACTTATGTGCATCTAGGCCAGATATAATGCTTAGTGTTTGCATGTGTGCCCGATTTCAAGCTACACCAAAGGAATCACACCATAATGCTGTGAAGCATATTCTTCGATATCTAGCTCACACACCAACACTTGGATTATGGTACCCCAAGGGCTCGGCTTTTGATCTCATTGGATATTCTGACTATGACTATGCTGGTGATCGTGTGGACCGCAAGTCAACATCTGGTACATGTCATTTCCTCGGACGATCTTTGGTCTGTTGGTCCTCAAAGAAACAGAACTGCGTATCACTATCTACTGCTGAAGCTGAGTACATTACCGCTAGTTCTTGCTGTGCTCAATTACTATGGATGAATCAAACTCTCAAGGACTACGACGTCAACATGAAGAATGTGCCTCTCTTCTGTGACAATGAGAGTGCCATCAAGATTGCTCACAACCCAGTTCAGCACTCGAAGACAAAGCACATTCAGATTCGTCATCATTTTCTTCGTGATCATGTGTTGAAGGGCGACATTTCTATTGAGCATGTGAAGACTGAAGAACAGCTAGCCAATATCTTCACAAATCCCTTGGATGAGAAGAGATTTAGCAAGTTGCGGTGTGAGCTAAATATCCTAGAATCTTCGAATGTTCTTTGAAAAGGACACTCATCCTAACACTTATGCAAAAATGATGACTTAGATGTGCAACACATGAAGAAACATTTTTCTTCAATCAATGAAGAATAACACTCTTAGTGTGAAGAAATTAACGAAGAATTTGATTCTCAGAACCCTACAATAATTTTACGCGGTGTCTGAAATCATCATTCTTATACGGTGGGTCACGCCACCACCAAAAGTTGAAATTCCTCAATTGATCATATTATTCAACTTTACACTGTCTTCACTGTTTCCGTCGTTTTTCTTCATTGGCTATATATATATATAAGTTTATGTCCTCTACAACATTCACTTATCGCTAATTCTTCAAGTTGGTTTTTCTACTAAGTGAATGTGATCGGACCCTTCCCCTCTATGCTATACTCAACCCAATCTGTTCACAAATTCTTCATGTGCGTTCTATTTGAAACTCGTTCAAAATCTTCACTATGTCCTTGTCAGCTGAAGAAATTGCGAACGGAACGTTAAAACCTATATTATCTAAATTTTCGGCTTTTGCCGCTCAAACCGTTCCGCATCCCACGATACACTTATCCATTCACCCACAATCGCACATGATCTCCACCTCTCAATACGTGGGTGACACATGTCAAGCGAATGAGAAGGGTCAGGGGCACGTTCGTTCAATTTCTTCGGGCGAACAGTTTTTCACCGTGGCTATAAATACCCCTCCTTCCCTTCCTCACTTCTTTTACTCTGCTCGATCTCTCTCCAGCTCGAGCTTCTCAAACCCTAGCGCCGCCGCTAATTCATCATCGCCGGTGAGGAAGAGCTTCACTGCCCCGACCTCGTCGCCGACGTACTCGCGCCGACCGCGGAAATCTTCACTCCCCGCCACCGTAGCCGTCTTCCTCCGCCGAGTTAGGGCGTGGAAGATCTACACAGACGAACTTCACCTCTCCTCTTCACTGTTCGTCATGTTCTTCATCCAGGGTAATTAAAAGTTACTTTTACTGCCCTCATTGATTCGAATGATTATCTACAAAATCTTCAAAGGTGTTTTTCTTCATATCTTCACACACTAAACACCTCACAAGTCATCTGTTCTTGATTCATTTCTCTAAGCATCATCTTTCTTCAAGATTCCTCAATTGTGTGGATCTTCGATCTATACAACTCTGGAACCTAAGACAAAGAATGCTTAGTGAAATTCTTCAAGACTCATCTGGTCAAATTCCTCAAACTTGTTCTTTTTGAAAAACCTTCTGAGAACGCATATGACCTCTCCAAATTCCTCGCAACTATACTCTGTTCACAGGTACTCATGTCTGCTGCTGAATCACTAGGTTCTCATCAACTTAACTCATTTGCAGCGTTCCTCGAAGAAAAGTTGCATACTTCTTTAGAGAATTCAATTGTCCAAATTCCTCAAGTGAAGAAAATGGCTGACGGTAAGAAGCCACAAAAAGGAGGAAAGAGGCCTGAAGTCAATACAGTGTTTGAGATCCCTGATGAAATATATGCTGGGTACTGCACACCTACTGAGGAAACCAAGAATGAGCGCAAGGTGCACATTCAGAAGATAGAGAGGACATGGGCTAGAGAGTGGAGGGAGTACAGATATGTCACTCCCAAGTACATGAAGAAATTCACACTCAATCCTCCATGCCCAAGACCTCCATTGGCACCTGGCCAAATAGCTGATCCCACCAGCCTCAAGCGCGGTGAGGACTATCCTGACGAATGGGCCAAGCGCCAAGCCAAGTTGGCTAAGCAAGCCAGAGAAGCAGCGAGGAAATTCAATGAAGACACTGTTGCTGTTACCTCTGCTGAGGCCTCTGCTATCAAGCCGAAGAAGGCTATGCCAAAGAAGTCTGCGCGCAAGCCAAATGCTTCACCAACAATGCCCTCAAGGCCAAGCTCCTCAGCAATGCTCTCACGTCCAGAATCCTCAAAGCCCTCACGGCCAATTCCTCATGCTGCTCCTGCTCCCTCAAAATCCTCAGCTCCTCCAAAGTCCTCAGCTGTTCCAACAAAGTCCTCAGCACCTGTGCATCTTGCCTCGTGCTAAAGGACTGCAGGCATGTCCATTGCCTCAGGAGCTTCAGCTAGTTCCTCAGCTGCACCAACTTCCTCAACGGGACCCTCTCTACTGAAGACTAAGGCCACTGCTGGATGAGGTCCTCGCCCTATTCCTCAGAAGAAGCAAGTCGCTTTCCAAGTGCCGTCTGATGAAGACGAAGCTGATGATGATGAACTTGCAGAAATCATCAGAGATAGGCAAGTTAGGGCCGCTAGAGCCAAGGGAACATATGTGCCACTGCTTTTGGATCCCAAGTTGATCCTCGAATACATTGATGTTTGGCACAAGGACCCCAACACTCCCAAGCCTGATTTCAAGCTGACTCCTGGCCAAAGTCACATGCTGACTCACTTCATACAAGAAGAGAAGTGAAAATTTGAACAGGGGAGGAGGGTGAAGAAACCTCAGTACAAGAAAGAGTGCTTTCTGAAGCAAAACGTTCTGAAGCTTTCACCTGAAGAACTTGTTGCTCTCCAATCAGAAATCAAGAAACTGAGTGATGAATTTGATCATTATTATGCTGACTGGCTGGGAGCCAAAGTCAGATTTGTAAAGATAACATAACAGTTCACCTCCAATGTTGCAGCCCCAATGCAACAGGAAATTCCTCAGGCTGAAGCATCTGCTCAGCCTACTGAAGAAAATGCCAGCACCGCTGATGACAATCAGGCTGCTGAAGAAAACGTGAGTTCCATGGCTGATGACTGCATTCCAGCCGCTGAAGAAATTTCCAGGGCACCCACTAGTTGTGCGCCTGAAGAAAATGAAGAAAATCAACCAGATTCCTCTGCTCCTCCTACGCCTACACCAACTCCAATCCTTCCATCTGCATCAGATGTGAAGAAGACCAAGGCTGCGGAGCGTGCAGCAGTAAAGAAAAGGAAAACATCAGCTGCTTCAGATTCTTCAGCTCCAAAGAAGATGAAGCCTATGACAAGTTCATTTGCTAATCCCATTGATGTTGTTCCCATCTCGACCAGGCCATCAAAGGACCTTATTCCTTTTGGTGAAGAATATGAGATCCCTAGCGGATTTGATGAAGAAAATCATTCTGCTGCTTCGCCAGAGCAGATTGATGAAGAAATTGAAGTGGATACGATCCCTTATACACCTGTCATCTCCTCGCCCATGCCTCAGTTCACAGCTGAAGAGGCTGGCGTTGAAGAAATGGAAGATGAAGATGTGGACGTTGGCTGCTCCACACCAGTGATAAGTGATGAATCCTGGGAAAGTCAGCATCCGAACTCTCCAATGTTCACACCGTTGCAGCAAATACCTCAGTCGCCTGCACAAACTGTTCAAATGGGCTGTGAAGAAACTCACCCCACTCCATGTGTACATGAGGAAATTCCAGCCACTAGTGCTGAAGAAACTGCTACTGCTGAACATCTGAAGACGCAGTCTGCCACTGAAGAGGAACCAGAAATTCCTCAGCCTGAAGAACCTAAGATTGTGATTCCTGAGGTCGTGATGCAACCCACTGACACTCCTCTGCCCAAGCCAAAGGATCCATTCTCACGCAAGCAAAAGTTCAAGGCTGATGATTTCTTCGGCGAGCATGTATTCTTCAAAGACTACAACCCTTATAACTCCGCTCGCATTAGGAAGAGGCATTTCTGGACTGCTAGTCAAGCCAATTTCTATTCCTCAGTGCTGTTCAACAAAGAGAAAATCTTCTACCATGAGCATATTCCTCACGTGGATATGGAATCTCTGCCGTGCTTCGCACCAGTCCTTAGTGTTCTTCACGATGCTGGACTGTTAAACTTTTGCTTTGACATCTGCGATTGGAATGAAGAACTGATTCTTCAATTCTATGCAACGCTGCACATCATAGGAGATTCTTAAGATGTGAATTCATGGGTGCTGGACTGGATGTTTGAAAACACTCACTACACTGCACCAGCTTCTGAATTGCTTCGTGCCTTACCACTCAGTCCTCCCCTTGAAGAAGCTCATTGCATCTACAGTGAACCTGAGCTTACAAATCACTACATGCAGGTACTGATGAAACCTTTGAAGCCAGGTCAGGCACCAAGAACCAAATTCCTCGTGAAGGAATTGCTGTATGTGCCCAGAACTGTCTATCGTATTCTTACAAGGACAATGAGTCCTATCAAAGGCCACGACTCATCTGATGAGGAAATTGTTGGCATCATGAAGAATCTGGTATTCAACATCGTTCATGGCATTCCTATCAATTATCACGATTTCTTCATGAGGACTTTGGCATATGTTGCAATGTCTCCATTTGAGCTGAAGCCTTATGCACCTTGGATTATGAGATTCCTCAGGACAAGGTCTTCACTCAACTACAAAGCTGATTTTTAGAATCACCTCAGCTACCTGCCCCCCATTGAAGTCCTCAAGCAGACCTATTCCTCAGTTGATGGAAAGGGCAAGGCACCAGCTGTTATAGATGAAGGCATTCGTCCATTGGATGGTCAATTTCGCAAAGCTGCCTCTTATTCCACCAATGATGACTCTGCCACACATGACTCTGCCAATGCACCCAAGTCCACTCCTCAAGCCACTGCTCCGTACGTGATGACTGATCGTGAACTTCTGCTTAGTCTGCACCAGAAGGTGGATCGAAATCACAAATGGGTTAAGCGTCAGTTTGGTTCATTTCTTCACAACATGACTGAGGGAGTCCTGGATTAGGGGGTGTCCGGATGGCCGGACTATACCTTCAGCCGGGCTCCTGGACTATGAAGATACAAGATTGAAGACTTCGTCCCGTGTCCGGAAGGGACTTTCCTTGGCGTGGAAGGCAAGCTTGGCGATACGGATATGTAGATCTCCTACCATTGTAGCTGACTTTGTGTAACCCTAACCCTCTCCGGTGTCTATATAAACCGGAGGGTTTTAGTCCGTAGGACAACATACAGAACAACAATCATACCATAGGCTAGCTTCTAGGGTTTAGCCTCTCTGATCTCATGGTAGATCTACTCTTGTACTACCCATATCATCAATATTAATCAAGCAGGACGTAGGGTTTTACCTCCATCGAGAGGGCCTGAACCTGGGTAAAACTTCGTGTCCCTTGCCTCCTGTTACCATCCGGCCTAGACGCACAGTTCGGGACCCCCTACCCGAGATCCGCCGGTTTTGACACCGACATTGGTGCTTTCATTGAGAGTTCCTCTGTGTCGTCGCCATCAGGAAGGATGCCTCGCCCCGTCTTTAAAGACGGCACCGTTGCTAAGGGAGCTTTGGCTGTCGGCCAAACCCTCCGGCTAGGTGGTTTTCTTATGACCGCCTGTTCGGCTTCTGCGCCGACGATGACCTCTCGAGCCATCGAAAACAATCTTCATGTCAGCTCGGAACTCGCTGAGCAGTTAGATCCAATGGAGCTCTCCTCCATAAACGAGCTTTTGGATCGCATCGCCGCCCTGGGAGTCACTACGGATTACGACCAGATTGGGCCTAAACCCGATCTAAGAGAGATTAACTCTCCCCAAGTCACCCATCACGTTGCCGTGGTAGAAGGACAGTGCGGCGACCCTTCATCTATATTAAGGACTAGCTACGTCCAGATTCCCGATCCCTCCAAGCCGGATACCCGCGGAGGGGAGGATATCACTCAAGACCTGAACTTAGAGTCAGGCGACGGGCTGGATTCATTGGACAACATCCAGGAATCCAAATTTTCAAGTTCGGAAATTCCTAGGCCTCTGAGCCTCAGATTGGGTGAGGCTTCGGATTTAATTCCACCCACCCACCCGAACATAAGCGATCTATCCTAAATCAGGCAAGAGCCCGATGAAACAGTACATCATTACTAGGCCAGATTCCTCCTGGTTAGGAACAGGATAAGGGACTGCCGCGAGGAAGACGTAATCTCAATCTTCTGCAATAATTGCACGGACAAGGGAATCCTCAACGCCATAAGTCGTCGTGATATTACACGCTTCGCTAACTTAGTGTCCATTGTACGAAAGTACTATGCGATGGAAAGCGCCTGGAAAACCGAAATAAAATTTTGGGACGATCCGGCCCTGAATACAAACCCAGTCCGAAATAAAAGGGTGCATCATCGCCAGACACCCGGGTCAAACACCAAAAAGCAAAAACCCTCTACAGGGCATGGAACCATACTGGAAGGATGGCTTAATGGACCCTGTAAAATTCACAGTATAGAGGACGCCACACCAACTCACAGCCTTAGAGCATGTTGGATACTCCGGCAGGTGGCCAAAATTGGCGAAGATCTCCTAATTCCGGAGGCCACAAAAAGCCACCCCAGAGACACCAATATGGTATTAACAGTCTTCGAGACTTTCGCATCAAATAATATGCGAAAAAGGACACTCCACAGCCTTGCTGAAGTCTACCAAGTAGCAACAATAAACCCATGGAGTGACACGACTATTACCTTTAACGCAGTGATGAACCTAAATTCTGAACAGCCCGAGCACCAGCCGCATTGGTCCTCAGTCCAATAGTGGACGGCTTTCGTCTTACCAAGGTACTCATGGACGGTGGCAGCGGATTGAACCTCATTTATGAGGAAACCCTTCAAAAAATGGAAATAGACTGGAACCGCATTGAGCGAAGCAACACAACCTTTAGAGGAATAATCCCCAGTCGGGAAGCGCGTTGTACAGGAAAAATCACACTAGATGTGGTGTTCGACACGCCGGATAATTACAGGTCCGAAGAGGTCATGTTCCATGTGGCTCCGTTCAGCAGCGGTTATCATGCTCTGCTAGGGTGGGAAGCGTTTACAATCTTCCAAGCAATACCCCATTACGGGTACATGAAGCTCAAGATGCCCGGGCCTAACGGGATCATCACTCTCGCTAGTGATCCGGACATATCACTCCGTGCCGAAAACAAGACAGCCGCACTGGCCCTCGAGGCACTATCCGAAGCCCTAGCGGCTGAGGAACTGACTGCACTGCACTCTACGGTGAATAGGGACGATGTGGTACTCGACAAAAGATCCAAGTCCACCTCCTTTAAACCGGCGGACGAAATAGTCAAATTCCAGGTCCATCCAATGGACCCCAATAAAACATCTTCCATCGGGGCACAGTTAAACCCTGATGTAGACGCCACACTGCGAGAGTTCCTATGAGAGAACTGGGACATTTTCGCCTGGCACCCTTCAGACATGCCAGGAATCCCACGCAGGCTGGCCGAGCACAGCTTAAATATCCTAAAAGGATTCAAACCTGTCAAACAAGCTCTTCGGCATTTTTCCGAACCTAAGAGACAGGCCATGGGAGAGGAGCTAGCAAAGATATTGGAGGCCGGATTCATCAGAGATATAAAACAGCCGGACTGGCTAGCAAACCTGGTGATGGTACCAAAGAAGGACAAATCCTGGCGCCTGTGCGTTGATTTTAAAAACCTTAACAAGGCTTGCCTAAAGGATCCCTTCCCCTCCCCCGCATTGATCAAATTATCGACGCTACCACAGGACACGATTTGTTGTGTTTCCTCGACGCATATTCCGGCTACCATAAAATCAAGATGGCAGAATCAGACCAAGCCGCAACGGCATTTATCACACCATACGGCCCATTCTGCTTCAACACAATGCCCTTCGGGCTCAAAAACGCCGGCGCAACATATCAACGCATGATTCAGACATGTCTGGCAAACCAGATCGGCAAAACAGTGGAGGCATATGTAGATGATGTGGTCGTCAAAAAAAGACATGTCGAATCTCTAGTAGACGACTTGAGGCTCACATTTGATAACCTCCGAACATACGACATCAAGCTCAACCCGGAAAAATGCATTTTCGGCGTCCCAGCCGGAAAGCTCTTGGGCTTCATTGTATCCGGTAGAGGAATTGAAGAAAATCCAGCCAAGATCCGAGCTCTGTCACAATTGGATATCCCAAAGGACCTCAAACAAATACAAAAGTTAACCGGATGCGTGGCGGCTCTATGCCGCTTTATCTCCCGCTTGGGAGAAAAGGCCCTACCCCTTTACCGCCTCCTTCGGCGCACCGAACACTTTGAATGGACGGATGCAGCCACGGCCGGACTCGGCGAAATAAAAGCCATATTGGCAACAAACCCAGTCCTAGCCGCGCCAAACATTGGCGAACCAATGCTATTGTACATTGCGGCAACACATCAGGTTGTAAGCGCAGTGCTCGTTGTCGAACGAGAAACGGACGGACACAAATTCCCCCTTCAAAAGCCGGTCTATTATGTGTCCACTGTCCTCATTCCGTGCAAATCACGGTACCCGCATTATCAAAATATTGCTTACGCGGTATTCATGGCATCCCGGAAGCTACGACACTACTTTCAAGAGTGTTCAATAACAGTAGCCTCGGAAGTACCACTTAACGATATTATAAACAACCCTGACGCAACGGGCCAGATTGCAAAATGGGCCATTGAGCTCCTCCCGTTCGACATAACTTATAAGCCATGGCGAGCCATCAAGTCGCAAGTTTTGGCCGACTTCGTCGCAGAATGGACGGAGGCCGAACTCCCTAAAGAGTACGGCACATATTCAAATTGGATCATGCATTTCGACGGCTCCAAGATGTTGGCCGGACTAGGGGCTGGCGTCTTTTGACGTCCCCCACAGGAGACACAATTCAATACGTACTCTAGATTATGTACACAGACTCCAACAATGCAGCCGGATATGAGGCCCTTTTACATGGTCTCCGGATGGCAGTATCCATGGGCATTCAACGCCTAGAGGTGCGCGGGGACTCGAACCTCGCAATATCCCAAATAAATGGAGACTTCGATGCCAAGGATCCAAAAATGGCAGCTTACCGCAACACCGTCCTAAAAATGTCAGCTTGGTTCGAAGGGCTTGAATTTCACCATATAGCCCGGGAAAATAATCAGGCGGCAGATGTCCTGGCACGCATCGGTGCAAAACGCGATGTAGTCCCCCCAACATCTTCTTGGAAAGGCTGTTCAAGCCATCCATAGTATGGGAAGGGGAGCCGAACAATAACAGCCCGGACCCAACCGCACAGCCCGACACCGAATATTCTGACACAATCGGAGGCTATGCCAATGAAATAACACCTTCAGCCCACGTAATAATGGCCGTCATCGCCCCATGGACAAAACCATTCCTCGCCTACCTTACTAGGCAGGAACTCCCCGAGGACCAAAATGAGGCACGCTGCATAGTGCGGCGATCCAAAGCCTACAAAGTCCACGAGGGAGAGCTTTATAAGAAAAGCACTACCGGAGTCCTCCAAAGGTGCATCTCCGAAGAGGAAGGGCGGAACCTCCTGGCAGAAATTCATGCCGGACTCGGCGGTCATCACGCTGCAGCTCGGTCCCTTGTAAGCAAGGCCTTCCATACAGGCTTTTATTGGCCGACGGCCCGGGCAGACGCCCAGGACTTAGTCCAACGATGCGTCGGTTGCCAGCTCTTTGCAAACCAAAGCCATATGCCACCCACCACCCTCCAAACTATCCCCATCACTTGGCCCTTCGCGGTCTGGGGGCTTGACATGGTTGGACCCCTTAAAGGCGGAACCCACAAGCAAAAATACTTACTGGTCATGGTGGATAAGTTCACCTAATGGATAGAAGCCAAGCCTGTTAAGACGGCCGAATCCGGACTGGTGATAGACTTTATATCTGGGGTTGTACACCGTTACGGCGTCCCCCACAGCATCATCACTGATAACGGCACGAACTTTACGGCCGACGAGGTAAAACTCTGGTGCAAAAACATGGGCATCAAGCTCGATTATGCTTCCGTCTATCACCCACAAACTAACGGCCAGGTCGAACGTGCAAATGGTCTTATCATGAGCGGCATCAAATCCAGATTAGTGCGGCCCCTCAAGGAATCTAACACGCACTGGGTAGAGGAGCTCGACTCCGTACTTTGGGGACTACGGACCACGCCGAATCGCACCACCAGATACACACCATTCTTTATGGTGCACGGCGCAGAGGCAGTTTTGCCTTGCGACATAATTCATGACTCACCTCGAGTGCGCATGTACGAAGAAAGAGAAGCTGAGCTCGATCGGCAGGGCAGTTTGGACGCATTGGAGGAGGAGCGTGACGTGGAAAAATCCTGTACCGCATTCTATCAACAGCAGGCTCGAAGATACCAAAGCAGAGAAGTACGGGCCAAAAATTACAACGTTGGCGAATTAGTTCTATGCCTGCCGGACAAGAAAAAGGACAAACTCAAGCCCAAGTGGGAAGGTCCCTTCATAATTGACCAAGTCCTGACTGGTGGAGCGTACCGCCTGCGAGATGCATCGGATAACCGACTCGAGCCGAACCCATGGAACGCAGCCCGTCTCCGAAGATTCTATGCCTAGCGCCGGACTCTGTGTTCGTCTCCTTCCTCTGTCCATTTTTTATATACTGTTTGTCTTACATTTCTCTCCTTCTCCCGTTCCTTTCTCTTATAGCCTTTAAAGGCTCATCAAATGACGTGCTATTCGCACTCATTAAACCTAGGGGCTTCTTCTAAACAGAAGCTTATTTATACGGGCTTCATGCCCAACACATGTGTTACACTTCCGCATGTACCTTTTATTTCACCATTATATGCATCGATATGACTTAAGTTTTGGCCAAGCTGGGTTGCCTGGCTCCTGTGCTTACCCCTACGTTCCCGATTATTCGGCTAGGCGGTAAAGGGAGCACCTCTGCGATTGTTACTGCCAGATCACCCGGATGTGTACCTCGGACTGGGTGAAGCCGAAAGCTAGCGTTCTTAAGGGAATATTCGGTCGGTGGCCTAAAAGATGATCTTTTCACTTATTTATTTATGCGCCCCCAGATGCTTTTTCCCGCGTCTTTTTTGCAGAATGGGCATGCACTTTAGGGCATGCCTCCCAGGGAAAGGAACCCCTAACGGAAGTATTCTACCTGGAAGATGTTTCTTACTAACCATGTAATATAACATAACTAGTCGGGCACTTGTCTGTTCACGCACTAATGACCCCTACGCCTGGTCTCCATGCATTCCCCGGTTCTTATATAACCACATGGGAATTCGGACACACTCCGGACCGTCAGGTCCCGAGGCTGAAGCGAAAATGTTGGCCATGACAAACGATCTACAATCCGGCTAGAAGGCATTATAAATGTCAATTCAATTACATAGTCATTCTGACTGATTGTATTCCTCTTCAATACCATCTAACAGGCTGTCTAATTTACAGTCCTGCTGGGAATACTTTGCTGCCAATTCTACTTGGCCGTATACTAAGCTTGCAGGGATCTCCTTCCCATCGGGCCCCACAGGACCGACCTCGGCCATGTGGTTGGGGTCAGCCTTTGTGTACCGCGTCTTCACCATGGCCCAGACCTCCCTAGCGCCTTGACGGCAGGCCGATATCTTCCACAATCGGAAGCGCCGCCGTGCTCCCTTTAGCTTCTCCGCAAGCTCTCCAAGACCTTCGGGCATGGAGATGGATGGCCACAAGGCCTGGGCGACGCCTTGCATCGCCTGCCGAACTCGCTCGAGCAGTTGCGAGAGCTCGGGAAGAAGGTCACCCGTAGAACCGGGCATCTCCTCTGCAGGACGACCTGTTAGCACACCTACAGACATTACTCTGTTAGTCGACTTCCCCGCCGAACTTTTTCTCAAAGGTTCGTTCAAGCACTTACTAAATATGCCGCGCCGAAGCCGCTGATTCTCCTTAACGGAGTCTGACAGCTGGGCACGAACATCTTTCAGGTCGACGCCCAGCTTGGTGTTGGCATCTTGGAGATCATTCTTCTCCCGCCTCACCTTTGTCAGTACCTTCTCACCAGCCTTCAGCTGGCGTAGGAGTTGTTGCCTTTCCGGACTCAATCCGGCACCATCTGCAATTTCATTTGTCAGATTCGCACCCATGCCGCGCTTCGCAAAATACTTATCTTTCAAAGTGTATATTACTAGAGGGGGTCTCCTTGGGCTCCCCTGCCGCGGCTAGTGCGGCCTCAAGTTGGGCTTTGCACTCTTCCAGCTCCTGGGACAGTAGGGAATTCTTTTCTATAAGAACCTGCATAACAAGTGATCCTTAAATCAGTTATTCTAACTATTTCAAGTCTCGGGGGCTACTGGTATATATATATATATAATTACCAAAATTTTCTTACCCATATGTCTTTTACATATTGCTCCGTGGCTCTGGCTAGACCATTTTGAGCGGCACGGAGGTACGCATCTCCCGAATTGAAGGCATCTAATGCCTCTCGGGAGAAACAAGCGTCGCGAAGAATTGTCCGGCGACGCCTGTGGTTCATGGCACTCTCCACCTCAGAGTTGGTGGCAGACAACCTGTCCACATCCTTCATCGGAGGAGCATCCTGTGTGCGCCTCGTGTTCGCCTCCGCCTTCGGACCAGGCTTTGGAGCCTGGCTGGTGGAGGCACGATTGGCAGCCTCTCCGGATATAGTCCGGCGAGGTCTCTTTGTCCTGAAGAGAGCACGAGCGTTAATATGCCTTGAAGGTATAACACCTGGGATAAGGGGGCGCGCCATACCTTTGCGTTGACACCTTGGTCCGAACTGCACCTCTTCTCTGCCCACGGGGCCCTGCGGCCCCTCGTTGGCTTGTCGCCGTAGGTTCGGCCTCCCATCTCAAAAACCTCCCCTGCAAAGCTCGGTTGTAATCGGGAAACTGAAAACACGAGAGGGCGGACCCCTATTCGGGGTGCTGGGACTTCGATCTCAGTTACCTAGGAGGCCGGGATTAGCCCTGGGTAATCGGCCGTAATGGCCACCAAGGCATTGTCCTTGCTCAATTGATGGAACACTCCATCAATCAGCTCTACAGATAAGTCCGGATCCTCTTGAGAGGCCGGGTCGAGGGACCGTCCTGGGTCCTCGGGTTGTCGAGAAGGGCTGTTTATTTCTTTAACAGCCTGACGCAGTTCCTGTGTAGAAGTCGTTAGACTGAATATTTAACAATGGGAATATAAAACGGATGGGCAAGTAAACCACTTACCCAGCTTGGGGGATTGTACATAGAAAATCCACCCTGTGGGTTGACGCGGAGAAATTCCTCCTCTTCTCCCTTGTACAAAGCGAACAAGGTCTTTGTTAGGGCTGCAGCCGAATCCGATCCCTTACGGCCATAGCGGGTGGCGTCGTCCTCCCCGTTGAAATCCCACATGGGGTGGCCTCTGTATTGTAGCGGCTGCACCCCTCGCATGATGCATGCGGCCATGACCCCGATCATGGTCAGTCTGGAATGAGCTAGCAATCTTATCTGGCCCATCAGGTAACGGAAATCCTTGTCACTTTCCCTCTGAGGGCTCCGTGGACGCCAACTTAGGTGCTTCTTTAGTGGAGCACTGTCGAACTCAGGGAGGCCGATCCGGACAGGATCCGGTAGCGGGACGTCCTCTATGTAAAACCATTCCGAAGGCCAGTCCTCGGACGCCTTCTTTGGGGTTCCGGAAAGATATCCGGTCCCGGTGATGCGCCACACTTCGGCTCCGCCCACTTGAAATATTGACCCCTTCTGAGAACGGGGCACAAGGCAGAATAGCTCTTTCCACAGCCCGAAATGAGCCTCAACACCCAAAATCAGCTCGCAGAGGGCTACGAAGCCCGCGATATGCAATACGGAGGCAGGCGTAAGATTGTGTAGCTAGAGGCCATAGAACTCCAGGAGCCCCGGGAGAAACGGATGGATTGGAAATCCGAGCCCTCTTATTAAATAAGGGACAAGGCATACCCGCTCTCCTTTGGAGGGATTAGGGGCACCCTCTGCTTGCTCTCCGCCATTATAGATGGCAAGACTGGCTTGAACCGGGACCATATAGGCCGGGGGGAGAAATCCCTTGGTCTGGAGCGTTACTAGCTCGCTATGCGGGATGGAGCATCTCTCCCAATATCCAGGCTGAGGGCTGGAAGGGCGAAAGGAGGAGTTGCGACGGCTGGCCATGGTAGAATGGACCTTTGTCGGATGCGCTCTGATGAACACTCGTGAAGGGGAGAAGGTGTGGTTTGGATCTAAATCCTCGTCCCTTTAAATGGGCGGCTCATTTACGCGGCTAGGGGTGTGGATGTAAAAACACTCAGACCTTTCATATTCGTTTAACACGTGGGAGACGGCCATTATTGGGCGTAGAAGTCAAGGAGTGCAACATTTACAAGAAACCGGACTTTATTCAACAGGTACACGGAATTTGGAGGAGAACCCGCCTTGCAATGCCGAAGACAATCTGCACGCCGGACTCATCGTCATTGAAGCCTGGTTCGGGGGCTACTGAGGGAGTCCTGGATTAGGGGGTGTCCGGATGGCCGGACTATACCTTCAGCCGGACTCCTGGACTATGAAGATACAAGATTGAAGACTTCGTCCCGTGTCTGGAAGGGACTTTCCTTGGCGTGGAAGGCAAGCTTGGCGATACAGATATGTAGATCTCCTACCATTGTAGCCGACTTTGTGTAACCCTAACCCTCTCCGGTGTCTATATAAACCGGAGGGTTTTAGTCCGTAGGACAACATACAGAACAACAATCATACCATAGGCTAGCTTCTAGGGTTTAGCCTCTCCGATCTCGTGGTAGATCTACTCTTGTACTACCCATATCATCAATATTAATCAAGCAGGACGTAGGGTTTTACCTCCATCAAGAGGGTCCGAACCTGGGTAAAACTTTGTGTCCCTTGCCTCCTGTTACCATCCGGCCTAGACGCATAGTTCGGGACCCCCTACCGGAGATCCGGCAGTTTTGACACCGACAATGACTGCTACACACAATGAAGTGAAGAAAAACCATTACTACCTCCATCAAGTCTTCGGTTGCACCTGGGCAATCCTGTCACATCTGTATGGTGAAGACGATCTGAAGAAAATGGGTCTCAATGAAGATTTTGACTGGTCTGCACCTCCACCGAAGAAATTCAAGAAGGTCAAGGTTCCTTCTCTGGTGGCCAGCTCATATTCTTCATCACGCGACACTGATGAAAATGAGGACTTGGACGACACTGCGGCAGGCCCTACTACAACAAACGACCCCAACAACGCTGGCGCTCCTTCATCAACTTGATATTCTTCAGGGGCGTTAGTCCTCATATTCGATCCTTTTGGTCATTTGATGACAAAGGGGGAGAATTTTGAGTTAGTCTTCAAGCGGGTCTTTCTATATGGGCGTTTTTTTCAAGTTACAACTCTCATTCTTCTGAGACTTTATTGGATCGAGTTGTAAACTTAAACTCGATGGTGATATGATACTCTTGATACGTTTTTCTGCATGCTTATTCCTCGTTAATATTATTGCACGCATGCAGAATTACATCAGTCACCATATTTCATCATGCATTTCAAGTTCTTCACTGTTATATGTCAAATGCGTGTATGAATTACAAGATATAGGGGGAGATCTCCATGATTCAACTCTTCAAGTGTGCATTGCTTCAGAAGCAAATTCCTCACTATGCACATCTTCACGGGGAGTTCTTCTATATCTTGCAATCAAATTCCTAAATATCAGTATTTACACTTCATATGTTTATCCCCGTTGAAAACTTAACCTATATTGTCATCAATCACCAAAAAGGGGGAGATTGTAAGTGCATCTAGTGCCCCTTAGTGATTTTGGTGTATTGAAGACTTATAGGTTAAGGGACTAATGTGTTTATGAGTGTACATAGGTCTATAAGTCTATGAGGAGTTTGATATTTACAGAGAAAGTCGACCCCTAAAAATGAAGTTCTTCATCTGAAGACTTTGGTATTCTGAAGACTTTCTGAAGACTTTGAAAGTGAAGAAATTGGTGTGACCCTGAAGACTTGGTATTCATTCGAGGAACATCAAGCGTGAAGACTTTTGTTTTCGTAGTTTCATTTTCTCTTTCTTGAGTCATAGGAAACACCGTACTGTTAAAGGGGGTCGAGGAAATACTAAGGAAAAATTTCCAGGTGATGCTCAACTCAAAATCCTACACCTACCAATCCCTTCGAGTGAAGCCATTGGAAATCTCCTACAGTTCAGTCAATTTCTTCAGTGACAGAGATGACGTTCTTCTGGTCTCTGAGGAATTTGTCCTGACTGAGGAGTTAGGAATTCGCCAGTGCGGATTGCCTACACAGTGAGGAACATGATAGCCCTGAGGATTTTGCTACTCAAAATTCCGACCATTGTTGTGCTATGCGCCAGCTATCCCAAAATATCTATCCACCTAACGGTCATATCATTGAAGGGCATTTATGTCTTATCATGTCGGGCTGCTCCCTAGGCTATAAATAGCCGCCCCTACAACCACTAGCTGGTTGGCTGCTCCGAGAGAAACTGACACTTGTCATTTGAGAGCAACCCATCCTCCGAGGACTTTGAGCGAAAATCATCAAGTGAGGAAAAACCCAAAACCTAAACACCTACAAACCCCAAGTGATTGAGCATCATTGAAGAGATTGATCCTGCGTGGATCCGACGCTTGTTACCTTTGAAGACTGTGCTTCTTCCAAACGGTTAGGCGTCATGGTCTAGAGCATCCAAGAGGAATTGTGGATCGCCGAGTGACCAAGTTTGTGAAGGTTTGGAAGTCGCCTGAAGATTTACCACGAGTGATTGGGCGAGGTCTGTGTGACCTTAGCTCAAGGAGAATACGGTGAGGACTTGGTGTCCTGAGCTGCGTGCTCAGGACTGGGTGTCTGGGACTGTGTGTCCTCAAGTTTAAATACTCAGCTGCTCCAACCAGACGTACAACTGAGACAGCAGTTGGAACTGGTCTACCAAATCATTGTCTTCACCAAGCTTACTAGTTCTATTTTCTCAACTCTTTCATTTCCTCATAACTGTGTTGTGTGCTTGTTCATATCTGTGTTTGAAGACTTTGACTGAACACTTTCTCAATTTCCTTAGTTCAATTTCTTCAGTCTGTTTGTCTTCATCCTGTGATATCCTGAGCTTACGCTTCCTGTACTTTGTGCCTGTCTTCATTTCATCATGATGACTATGCTTGTATTCTGTTATGTTTACTTTTGAGTACTCATTCCGCTGCTAGTAGTTCTTCGCCAAGGAATTTCCTCACCGACAAATTCCTCAGTCGATATAACGCACTTTCACCCTCCGTGTATATAAAGGAGTGGAGGAGGGGGAGGGGACCGGCCTCCTAGGCGCGCCCCAAGGGGAGTCCTACTCCCACTGGGAGTAGGATTCCCCCTTCCCTTGTTGGATTAGGAGAGAAGGAAGGGGGAGGAAGGAGGAAGAAAAGGGGGGGGGGCCCTCTCAATTAGGATTGGGCTTGGGGGGGGGGGCGCCCCCTCCTTTGCTCCCTTCTCCTCTCTCCCACTATGGCCGAATAAGGCCCATATACCTCCCGGGGGGTTCCGGTAATCTCCCGGTACATCGGTAAATGCCCGATCTCACCCGGAACCATTCCGATGTCCAAATATAGTCGTCCAATATATCGATCTCTATGTCTCGACCATTTTGAGACTCCTCGTCGTGTATTTGATCATATCCGGGACTCCTAACTACCTTCGGTACATCAAAACACATAAACTCATAATACGATCATCACCGAACGTTAAGCGTGCGGACCCTACGGGTTCGAGAACTATGTAGACATGACCGATACACGTCTCTGGTCAATAAGCAATAGCGGAACCTGGATGCTCATATTGCCTCCTACATATTCTACGAAGATCTTTATCGGTCAAACTGCATAACGATATACGTTATTCCCTTTGTCATCGGCATGTTACTTGCCCGAGATTTGATCATTGGTATCTCAATACCTAGTTCAATCTCATTACCAGCAAGTCTCTTTACTCGTTCCGTAATGCTACATCCCGTAACTAACTCATTAGCTACATTGCTTGCAAGTTTTGTAGTGACGTACATTACCGAGAGGGCCCAGAGATACCTCTCCGACAATCGGAGTGAAAAATCCTAATCTCAATCTATGCTAGCTCAACAAACACCATCGGAGACACCTGTAGAGCGCCTTTATAATCACCTAGTTACGTTGTGGCATTTGGTAGCACACAAAGTGTTCCTCCGGTATTCGGGAGTTGCATGATCTCATAGTCATAGGAACATGTATAAGTTATGGAGGAAGCAATAGCAACAAACTAAACGATCATCGTGCTAAGCTAACGGATGGGTCAAGTCAATCACATCATTCTCTAATGATGTGATCCTGTTAATCAAATGACAACTCATGTCTATGGTTAGGAAACATAACCATCATTGATTCAACGAGCTAGTCAAGTAGAGGCAAACTAGTGACACTCTATTTGTCTATGTATTCACACATGTACTAAGTTTCCGGTTAATACAATTCTAGCATGAATAATAAACATTTATCATGATATAAGGAAATATAAATAACAACTTTATTATTGCCTCTAGGAAATATTTCCTTCAATCTCCCACTTGCACTAGAGTCAATAATCTAGATTACATTGTAATGATTCTAACACCCATGGAGTCTTGGTGCTGATCATGTTTTGCTCATGAGAGAGGCTTAGTCAATGGGTCTGCATCATTCAGATCCGTATATATCTTGCAAATCTCTATGTCTGCCTCCTTGACTTGATCGCGGATGGAATTGAAGCGTCTCTTGATGTGCTTGGTTCTCTTGTGAATCTGGATTCCTTTGCCAAGGCAATTGCGCCAGTATTGTCACAAAAGATTTTCATTGGACCCGATGCACTAGGTATGACACCTAGATCGGATATGAACTCCTTCATCCAGACTCCTTCATTTGCTGCTTCCGAAGCAACTATGTATTCTGCTTCACACGTAGATCCCGCCACGATGCTCTACTTGGAACTGCACCAACTGATAGCTCCACCATTTAATAAAAACATGTATTCGATTTGTGACTTAGATTCATCCGGATCAGTGTCAAAACTTGCATCGACGTAACCGTTTACGACGAGCTCTTTGTCACCTCCATATTCTTAGTCCTTTTTAGGTATTTCAGGATATTCTTGACTGCTGTCCAGTGATCCACTCCTGGATTACTTTGGTGCCTCCCTGCTAAAATGATAGCAAGGCACACATCAGGTCTGGTACACAGCATTGCATACATGATAGAGCCTATGGCTGAAGCTAGGGAACACCTTTCATTTTCTCTCTATCTTCTGCAGTGGTCGGGTATTGAGTCTGAGTCAACTTCACACCTTGTAATACATGCAAGAACCCTTTCTTTGCCTGATCCATTTTGAACTTCTTTAAAACTTTACCAAGGTATGTGCTTTGTGAAAGTCCAATTAAGCGTCTTGATCTATCTCTATAGATCTTTATGCCCAATATATAAGCAGCTTCACCGAGGTCTTTCATTGAAAAATTCTTATTCCAGTATCCTTTTATGCTATTCAGAAATTCAGTATCATTTCTGATCAACAATATGTCATCTACATATAATATCAAAAATTCTACGGAGCTCCCACTCACTTTCTTGTAAATACAGGCTTCTCCAAAAGTCTGTATAAAACCATATGCTTTGATCACACTATCAAAACGTATATTCCAACTCTGAGAGGCTTGCACCAGTCCATAAATGGATCGCTGGAGCTTGCTGATACATCCATTTTGCATCATGCTTTTATATCAATATTTATTGCATTATGGGATGTTATTTCACATTATGTCACAATACTTATGTCTATTCTCTCTTATTTTACAAGGTTTACATAAGGAGGGAGAATGCCTGCAGCTGGAATTCTGGGCTGGAAAAGGAGCAAATATTAGAGACCTATTCTGCACAACTCCAAAAGTCCTAAAACTCCACGGAATACCTTATAATAAATAATGAAAAATCCTCACCAAAGATGAAGACCAGGGGGCCCACACCCTTCCCACGAGGGTGGGGGGCGCGCGCCCCTAGGGCGCGCCCCCTACCTCGTGGGCCCCCTGGTGGCTCTCCGATGACCATCTTCTCCTATATGAAGTCTTTCGTCGAGAAAAAAAGAAGAAGCAACCTTTCGGGACAAAACTCCGCCGCCACGAGGCGGAACCTTGGCGGATCCAATCTAGAGCTTCGGCAGAGCTGTTCTACCGGAGAAACTTCCCTCCCGGAGGGGGAAATCATTGCCATCGTCATCACCAACGCTCCTCTCATCGGGAGAGGGCAATCTCCATCAACATCTTCATCAGCACCATCTCATCTCAAAACCCTAGTTCATCTCTTGTATCCAATTCTTGTCTCCAAGTCCGGGATTGGTGCTAGTAGGTTGCTAGTAGTGTTAATTACTCCTTGTAGTTGATGCTAGTTGGTTTAATTGGTGGAAGATCATATGTTCAGATCCTTTATGCATATTATTACCCCTCTGATTATGAACATGAATATGCTTTGTAAGTAGTTACGTTTGTTCCTGAGGACAAGGGAGAAGTCTTGCTATTAGTAGTCATGTGAATTTGGTATTCGTTCGATATTTTGATGAGATGTATGTTGTCTAGCCTCTAGTGGTGTTATGTGAACGTTGACTACATAACAATTCACCATTATTTGGACCTAGAGGAAGGCATTGGGAAGTAATAAGTAGATGATGGGATGCTAGAGTGACAGAAGCTTAAACCCTAGTTTATGTGTTGCTTCGTAAGGGGCTGATTTAGATCCATATGTTTCATGCTATGGTTAGGTTTACCTTAATACTTTTGTTGTAGTTGCGGATGCTTGCAATAGAGGTTAATCATAAGTGGGATGCTTGTTCAAGTAAGAACAGCACCCAAGCACCGGTCCACCCACATGTCAAATTATCAAAGTACCGATCGCGAATCATATGAACATGATGAAAACTAGCTTGACGATATTCTCATGTGTCCTCGGGAGCGCTTTTCCTTATATAAAAGTTTGTCCAGGCTTGTCCTTTGCTACAAAAAGGATTGGGCCACCTTGCTGCACTTTATTTACTTTTGTTACTTGTTGCTCGTTACAAATTATCTCATCACAAAACTATCTGTTACCACTTATTTCAGTACTTGCAGAGAATACCTTGCTGAAAACCGCTTATCATTTCCTTCTGCTCCTCGTTGGGTTCGACACTCTTACTTATCGAAAGGACTACGATAGATCCCCTATACTTGTGGGTCATCAGGACTCTTTTCTCGCGCCGTTGCCGGGGAGTGAAGCGCCTTTGGTAGGTGGAATTTGGTAAGAAAAAAATTTGTATAGTGTGCTAAAATTTACTGTCACTTGTTATTATAGAAAGTAATCCTCTGAGGGGCTTGTTCGGGGTATCTTCACCCCGACCAGTAGAACAAAGAGTTGCTCCTCAACCTACTGAACCTATTGAAAATGAAATTCCTTATGAGTATCCTTCGGGTATGATAGAAAAACTGCTAGCTAATCCTTTTACAAGAGATGGAACAAAGCATCCTGATGAACACCTAATATATGTGGATGAAGTTTGTGGATTATTTAAGCTTGCAGATATACCCGATGATGTTGCTAAGAAGAAGTTCTTCCCTTTATCTTTGAAGGGAGACGTATTGATATGGTATAGGCTATGTGATGATACAAGATCATGGAATTATAGAAGATTGAAATTGGAATTTCATCAAAAGTATTACCCTATGCATCTTGTTCATCGTGACCGCAATTATATATATAATTTTTGGCCTCGCGAAGGAGAAAGCATCGCTCAAGCTTGGGGGAGGCTTAAATCAATGTTATATTCATGCCCCAATCATGATCTCCCAAGAGAAACAATTCTTCAAAAAATTTATGCTCGGCTTTCTGAAAACAATCGCACCATGCTCGATACTTCTTGTGTTGGCTCTTTTATGATGAAGACTATTGGATTTAGATGGGATTTATTGGATAGAATTAAATGCAACTCTGAAGATTGGGATCTTGACAAAGGTAAGGAGTCAGGTATGACACCTAAGTTTGATTGTGTTAAATCTTTTATGGATACCGATATTTTCCGTAAGTTTAGCACTAAATATGGACTTGATTCTAAGATAGTAGCTTCTTTCTGTGAATCTTTTGCTACTTATGTTGATCTCCCTAAGGAGAAGTGGTTTAAATATCATCCTCCCATAGAAGTAAAAGTAGCTGCACCCATTAAAGTTGAATAAAAGACTGTCACTTATAATGATCCTATTGTTCCTACTTGTTATGTTAAGAAACCACCTTTCCCTGTTAGGATAAAGGATCATGCTAAAGCTTCAACTATGGTTCGTAAAAGCAATATTAAAACATATACCCCTCCTGAGCAAGTTAAAGTAGAACCTAATATTGCTGTTGTTAAAGATCTCTTGTCTGATAATATTGATGGGCATGTTATTTAGTTCTGCGGTGAAACTGCTAGAATTGCTAAACCTTGTGCTAAGGATAAACATAGACCTGTGGTAGGTGTGCCTGTTATTTCTGTTAAAATAGGAGATCATTGTTATCATGGCTTATGTGATATGGGTGCTAGTGCTAGTGCAATACCTATTGACTTATACAAAGAAATTATGCATGACATTGCACCTGTTGAGTTAGAAGAAATTGATGTTACTATTACACTTGCTAATAGAGATACTATTTCACCAATGGGAATTGTTAGAGATGTTGAAGTCTTGTGTGGGAAAACTAAATATCCTGCTGATTTTCTTGTTCTTGGTTCCCCACAAGATAGCTTTTGTCCCATTATATTTGGTAGACCCTTCTTAAATATTGTTAATGCTACCATAGATTGCACAAGGGATGTTGTTACTGTCGGCTTAGATGATATGACTCATGAGTTTAATTTCTCTAAATTTAGTAAACAACACCGTGAAGAAGAATTACCTAGTATGGATGAAATTATTGGTCTTGCTTCTATTGCCGTACCTCCTAGTGATCCTTTAGAACAATATTTGCTAGACCATGAGAATAATATGTTTATGAATGAAAGAAGGGAAATAGTGTAAGTATTCTTTAAACAGGAACCTATTCTGAAACACAATTTGCCTGTTGAAATCCTATGGAATCCTCCTCCACCTAAGGGTGATCCCATGTTTGAGCTTAAACCATTGCCTGATAATCTTAAATATGCTTATCTTGATGAAAAGAAGATATATCCTGTTATTATTAGTGCTAACCTTTCAGAGCATGAAGAAGAAAGATTATTGAAAACTCTGAAGAAGCAACGTGCTGCTATTGGATATACTCTTGATGATCTTAAGGGCATTAGTCCCACTCTATGTCAACATAAAATAAATTTGGAAGCAGATGCCAAACCAATTCGTGATCCTCAACGACGTCTGAATCCTAAAATGAAAGAAGTGGTAAGAAAAGAAATACTAAATCTTCTGGAGGTAGGTATAATTTATCCCATTGCTGATAGTCAGTGGGTAAGTCCTGTTCATTGTGTCCCTAAGAAGGGAGGTATTACTGTTGTTCCTAATGATAAAGATGAATTGATTCCACAAAGAATTATTACAGGTTATAGGATGGTAATTGATTTCCGCAAATTAAATAAGGCTACTAAGAAAGATCATTACCCGTTACCTTTTATCGATCAAATGCTAGAAAGATTATGCAAACATACACATTACTGCTTTCTAGATGGTTATTCTGGTTTCTCTCAAATACCTGTGTCGGCTAAAGATCAATGAAGGACTACTTTTACATGCCCTTTTGGTACTTTTGCTTATAGACGTATGCCTTTTGGTTTATGTAATGCACCTGCTACCTTTTAAAGATGCATGATGGCTATATTCTCTGACTTTTGTGAAAAGATTTGTGAGGTTTTCATGGACGACTTTTCCGCCTATGGATCTTCTTTTGATGATCGCTTGAGCAATCTTGATCGAGTTTTGCAGAGATGTGAAGAAACTAATCTTGTCTTGAATTGGGAAAAGTGCCACTTTATGGTTAATGAAGGTATTGTCTTGGGGCATAAAGTTTCTGAAAGAGGTAGTGAAGTTGATAAAGCCAAGGTTGATGCTATTGAAAAGATACCATGTCCCAAGGACATCAAAGGTATAAGAAGTTTCCTTGGTCACGCCGGATTTTATAGGAGGTTCATTAAGGACTTCTCAAAAATTTCTCGGTCTATGACTAATTTATTACAAAAAGATATACCATTAGTCTTTGATGATGATTGTGTAGAAGCATTTGAAATACTTAAGAAAGCATTAGTCTCTGCACCTATTGTTTAGCCACCCGATTGGAATTTACCCTTTGAAATTATGTGTGATGGTAGCGCTTATGCTGTAGGTGCTGTTCTAGGGCAAAGAGTTGATAAGAAATTAAATGTTATCCATTATGCTAGTAAGACTCTAGACAACGCTCAAAGAAATTATGCTACTACTGAAAAAGAACTTTTACCAGTTGTATTTGCTTGTGATAAGTTCAGACCTTATATTGTTGATTCTAAAGTAACTATCCACACTGGTCATGCTGCTATTAAATATCTTATGGAGAAGAAATGTGCTAAACCTAGACTTATTAGATGGGTTCTCTTTCTACAAGAATTTGATTTGCATATTGTTGATAGAAAAGGAGCTGAGAACTCCATTGCAGACAACTTATCTAGGTTAGAGAATGTTCTTGATGACCCACTACCTATTGATGATAGCTTTCCCGATGAACAATTAAATGTCATAAGTACTTCTCGTAGTACCCCTTGGTATGCTGATTATGCTAATTACATTGTTTCTAAATTCATACCACCTAGCTTGACATACCAACAAAAGAAAAAGTTCTTCTATGATTTGAGACATTACTTTTGGGATGACCGACATCTTTATAAAGAAGGAGTGGATGGTGTTATTAGACGTTGTGTACCTGAGCATGAACAGGAACAGATCCTATGCAAGTGCCACTCCGAAACTTATGGAGGACACCACACAGGAGATAGAACTACACATAAGTTATTGCAATCCGGTTTTATTGGCCTACTCTCTTCAAGGACGCCCGTAAGTTTGTCCTGTCTTGTGATGAATGTCAAAGAATTGGTAATATTAGTAGACGTCAAGAAATGCCTATGAATTATTCACTTGTTATTAAACCGTTTGATGTTTGGGGCTTTGATTATATGGGACCTTTTCCTACCTCTAATGGATATACACATATTTTAGTTGCCGTTGATTACGTTACTAAGTGGGTAGAAGCTATTCCAACTAGTAGTGCTGATCATAACACTTCTATTAAAATGCTTAAAGAAGTTATTTTTTCGAGGTTTGGAGTCCCTAGATATTTAATGACTGATGGTGGTTCACATTTTATTCATGGTGCTTTCCGTAAAATGCTTGCTAAATATGACGTCAATCATAGAATTGCATCTCTGTATCACCGACAGTCTAGTGGTCAAGTAGAATTGAGTAATAGAGAACTTAAATTAATTTTGCAAAAGACTGTCAATAGGTCTAGAAAGAATTGGTCCAAGAAACATGATGATGCATTATGGGCCTATAGAACTGCATATAAAAATCCTATGGGTATGTCTCCGTATAAAATGGTATATGGAAAAGCATGTCACTTACCTCTCGAACTAGAACATAAGGCTTATTGGGCTATTAAAGAACTCAACTATGATTTTAAACTTGCCGGTGAGAAGAGGTTATTTGATATTAGCTCTCTTGATGAATGGAGAACCCAAGCTTATGAAAATGCTAAGTTGTTTAAAGAAAAGGTTAAAAGATGGCATGACAAAAGGATACAAAAGCGTGAGTTTAATGTAGGTGATTATGTATTGCTATACAACTCTCATTTAAGAGTTTTTGCAGGGAAACTTCTCTCTAAGTGGGAAGGCCCCTATGTTATCGAGGAGGTCTATCGTTCCGGTGCCATAAAAATCAACAACTTCGAAGGCACAAATCCGAAGGTGGTAAACGGTCAAAGAATTAAACATTATATCTCAGGTAATCCCATAAATATTGAAACCAATATTATTGAAACCGTAACACCGGAGGAATACATAAGGGACACTTTCCGGAACATTTCAGACTCCGAAAAGGAATAGGTATGTGGTACGGTAAGTAAACGGACTCCAAAACAATTTTAAGGCAATATTTCTCCGTTTTGGAAAATTTAGAAAAATAGAAAATTAAGTAGCAGTCCGGGAAGGACACGAGGGACCCACGAGGGTGGAGGGCGCGCCCTACCCCCCTGGGTGCGCCCCCTACCTCGTGAGCACCTCGTGTGCCTTCCGGACTCCATTTTCTTGCACGATACGTATTTTGGTCGGTAAAAATTCACTATATAATCTCCCGAAGGTTTTGACTCCCGTATCACGCAAAAATTTCCTGTCTTTGTTTCAAGTTGTTTTCTGTCAGGGTTGTCAAGGCCAGGCACTATGTCGTCTCCCTCCTCCTCCAACCATGAGGGAAACGATGCTTGGCTAATGAAGATAGAGTTGAAGAGAGAAGAACCCATGGAGGTCAACAAGGATGAAGGGATCAAGAAGGCCATGGAGGACCAAGTTCCGGCAACAGAAGACATCCTTCAACTTGATCACAATCTTCTTACCCCAACTGAGATCGAATCTTTCAAGATGATTGAGTTAGCACGTATACAAAATAAGTATCTCACATGTGAAAATATTTTGTTGAAGGAGCATATCATCGCACTCAAAGGCATTATCCGCAAGTTAGAAGACCTCCTACGCTCGATGTGTGACTATTCGTCAACAACACCTCCACCTTCTTCACCAACCAAGGAGATATAATCACATGGGTATGGGCACTCCCCTTGGCAACTGCCAAGCTTGGGGGAGGTGCCCCGGTATCGTATCACAACCACAACTCCTATCTTTACCGTTTTCCTTAGTTCGATCCTGTTAGTAGTATTTTGATCTAGTAGAATAAAGTTATGGCATGATCTAGTTTTAAGTTTTGCTTTATGATCTCTCTATGTAATCGAGTCCGTGAGCTATATAATAAAGATTAGTGTTGAGTCAAGGGCTTGATTTTATTGTTATGATCTTGGGTGAATAAAAGAAAAGAGAAAAAGAATAAGAAGAAACAAAAGTTCATATTGATCTTATTGATAGTAATGACTTCACATAGAAAGAGTGTGACGATTAAAAGTTGTTGGGAGTTGGCAGGCATAGCTTTGGTCATCATTGCAATTAATAGGAAGTAATAAGGAAAGAGAGGTTTCACATATAAATATACTATTATTGACATCTTTTATGATTGGGAGCACTCATCAAAATATGACATGCTAAAGAGTTGATGTTGGACAAGGAATACAACGTAATGGGTTATGTTTTCTTATATCTGGGATAAAGTATGTTGTCATGGATCATCCAACATGTTGAGCTTGCCTTTCCCCTTCATGCTAGCCAAATTCTCAGCACCAAGTAGAGATACTACTTGTGCTTCCAAATACCCTTAAACCAATTTTGCCATGAGAGTCCACCATATCTACCTATGGATTGAGTAAGATCCTTCAAGTAAGTTATCATCGGTGCAAAGCAATAAAAATTGCTCTAAATATGTATGACTAGTGTGGGAGAAATAAGTTTTATACGATCTTGTGATGTGGAAGTAATAAAAGCGACGGACTGCATAATAAAGGTTCATATCACAAGGGGCAATATAAAGTGACGTTCTTTCGCATTAAGATTTTGTGCATCCAACCATAAAAGCACATGGCAACCTCTGCTTCCCTTTGTGAAGGGCCTATCTTTTATTATTATCCTCTACCTTATGCAAGTGTCATGGTGATCTTCACCTCTCCCTTTTTCATTTTATCCTTTGGCAAGCCCAGCATG
>NC_041392.1:147470267-147488962 GCF_002162155.2 Triticum dicoccoides
ATTGGATGTAGGGGGGCATGAGTTATTATTGTTGACATTACCCTCGAGGTAAAAGGTTGTGGGGCGAAACTATAAGCTCCTATCTTTCTCTGTGTCCGATTAAAACTCCGTAACCACAAGTATTGCGCGAGTGTTAGCAATTATGAAGGACTAGATGATAGTTGAGTATGCGGACTTGCTTTTTAGCTCTGACATAGACTCTTTCTGATGTTATGATAAATTGCAATTGTTTCAATGACTGGGGTTATAGTTTGTTGGTTCTCAATAAGGTTTCTGATTCATACTTTTTCATTGTGAATAGATCATCACTTGAACATAAGTAATCATATGACAACATCTGTGTATGTTGTTGTTATGAGAATAACCATGATGCCCTCCTGTCCGTATTTTATTTTTATCGACGCCTCCACCTCTAAACATGGGGACATATTTATTGTTATCGGCTTTCGCTTGAGGACAAGCGAGGTCTAAGCTTATGCAAGTGTCATGGTGATCTTCACCTCTCCCTTTTTCATTTTATCCTTTGGCAAGCCCAGCATGTTGGGAAGAACCTGATATATATATATCTAATTGGATGTAGGGGGCATGAGTTATTATTGTTGACATTACCCTTGAGGTAAAAGGTTGTGGGGCGAAACTATAAGCCCCTATCTTTCTCTGTGTCCGATTAAAACTCCGTAACCACAAGTATTGCGCGAGTGTTAGCAATTATGAAGGACTAGATGATAGTTGAGTATGCGGACTTGCTTTTTAGCTCTGACATAGACTCTTTCTGATGTTATGATAAATTGCAATTGTTTCAATGACTGAGGTTATAGTTTGTTGGTTCTCAATAAGGTTTCTGATTCATACTTTTGCATTGTGAATAGATCATCACTTGAACATAAGTAATCATATGACAACATCTATGTATGTTGCTGTTATGAGAATAATCATGATGCCCTCATGTCCGTCTTTTATTTTTATCGACGCCTCCACCTCTAAACATGGGGACATATTTATTGTTATCGGCTTTCGCTTGAGGACAAGCGAGGTCTAAGCTTGGGGGAGTTGATACGTCCATTTTGCATCATGCTTTTATATCAATATTTATTGCATTATGGGCTGTTATTTCACATTATGTCACAATACTTATGGCTATTCTCTCTTATTTTACAAGGTTTACATAAGGAGGGAGAATGCCGGCAGCTGGAATTCTGGGCTGGAAAAGGAGCAAATATTAGAGACCTATTCTGCACAACTCCAAAAGTCATGAAACTCCACGGAATACCTTATAATAAATAATGAAAAATCCTCGCCAAAGATGAAGACCAGGGGGCCCACACCCTTCCCACGAGGGTGGGGGGCGCCCCCCCTAGGGCGCGCCCCCTACCTCGTGGGCCCCCTGGTGGCTCTCCGATGACCATCTTCTCCTATATGAAGTCTTTCGTCGAGAAAAAAAGAAGAAGCAACCTTTTGGGACGAAACTCCGCCGCCACGAGGCGGAACCTTGGCGGATCCAATCTAGAGCTCCGGCAGAGCTATTCTGCCGGAGAAACTTCCCTCCCGGAGGGGGAAATCATTGACATCGTCATCACCAACGCTCCTCTCATCGAGAAGGGCAATCTCCATCAACATCTTCATGAGCACCATCTCATCTCAAAACCCTAGTTCATCTCTTGTATCCAATTCTTGTCTCCAAGTCCGGGATTGGTGCTAGTAGGTTGCTAGTAGTGTTAATTACTCCTTGTAGTTGATGCTAGTTGGTTTAATTGGTGGAAGATCATATGTTCAGATCCTTTATGCATATTATTACCCCTCTGATTATGAACATGAATATGCTTTGTGAGTAGTTGCGTTTGTTCCTGAGGACAAGGGAGAAGTCTTGCTATTAGTAGTCATGTGAATTTGGTATTCTTTCGATATTTTGATGAGATGTATGTTGTCTAGCCTCTAGTGGTGTTATGTGAACGTCGACTACATAACACTTCACCATTATTTGGGCCTAGAGGAAGGCATTGGGAAGTAATAAGTAGATGATGGGTTGCTAGAGTGACAGAAGCTTAAACCCTAGTTTATGTGTTGCTTCGTAAGGGGCTGATTTGGATCCATATATTTTCATGCTATGGTTAGGTTTACCTTAATACTTTTGTTGTAGTTGTAGATTCTTGCAATAGAGGTTAATCATAAGTGGGATGCTTGTTCAAGTAAGAACAGCACCCAAGCACCGGTCCACCCACATGTCAAATTATCAAAGTACCGAACGCGAATCATATGAACGTGATGAAAACTAGCTTGACGATATTCCCATGTGTCTTCAGGAGCGCTTTTCCTTATATAAGAGTTTGTCCAGGCTTGTCCTTTGCTACAAAAAGGATTGGGCCACCTTGCTGCACTTTATTTACTTTTGTTACTTGTTGCTCGTTACAAATTATCTCATCACAAAACTATCTGTTACCACTTATTTCAGTACTTGCAGAGAATACCTTGCTGAAAACCGCTTATCATTTCCTTCTAATCTTCGTTGGGCTCGACACTCTTACTTATCGAAAGGACTACGATAGATCCCCTATACTTGTGGGGCATCACTTGCACACTTTGTTAACACCTTTTGGATCGACAAAACCTTCTGGTTGCATCATATACAACTCTTCTTTAAGATATCCATTAAGGAATGCAGTTTTGACATCCATTTGCCAAATTTCATAATCAAAAAATGCGGCAATTGCTAACATGATTCAGACGGATTTAAGCATCGCTACAGTTGAGAAGGTCTCATCGTAGTCCACTCCTTGAACTTGTCGAAAACCTTTTGCAACAAGTCGAGCTTTGTAGATAGTAATATTACCATCAGCGTCAGTCTTCTTCTTGAAAATCCATTTATTCTCTATGGCCTACCGATCGTCGGGCAAGTCAACCAAAGTCCATACTTTGTTTTCATACATGGATCCCATCTCAGTTCATGGCCTCAAGCCATTTTGCGGAATCTGGGCTCATCATCGCTTCCTCATAGTTCGTAGGTTCGTCATAGTCAAGTAACATGACTTCCAGAACAGGATTACCGTACCACTCTGGTGCGGATCTTACTCTGGTTGACCTACGAGGTTCGGCAATAACTTGATCAGAAGTTTCATGATCATCAACATTAGCTTCCTCACTTATTGGTGTAGGAATCAATGGAACCGATTTCAGTGATGAACTACTTTCCAATAAGGGAGAAGGTACAATTACCTCGTCAAGTTCTACTTTCCTCCCACTCACTTCTTTCGAGAGAAACTCCTTCTCTAGAAAGGATCCATTCTTAGCAACGAATATCTTGCCTTCAGATCTGTGATAGAAGGTGTACTCAATAGTCTCCTTTGGGTATCCTATGAAGACACATTTCTCCGATTTGGGTTCGAGCTTATCAGGTTGAAGCTTTTTCACATAAGCATCGCAGCCCCAAACTTTAAGAAACGACAACTTGGGTTTCTTGGCAAACCATAGTTCATATGGTGTCGTCTCAACGGATTTTGATGGAGCCCTATTTAACGTGAATGCGGCCGTCTCTGAAGCATAACCCTAAAACGATTGCGGTAAATCAGGAAGAGACATCATAGATCACACCATATCTAATAAAGTGCGGTTACGACGTTCGGACACACCATTACGTTGTGGTGTTCCAGGTGGCATGAGTTGTGAAACTATTCCGCATTGTTTCAAATGAAGTCCAAACTCATAACTCAAATATTCACCTCCACGATCAGATCGTAGAAACTTGATTTTCTTGTTACGATGATTTTCCACTTCACTCTGAAATTCTTTGAACTTTTGAAATGTTTCAGACTTATGTTTCATTAAGTAGATATGCCCATATCTGCTCAAATCATCTATGAAGGTGAGAAAATGACGATATCCGCCGCGAGCTTCAATGTTCGTTGGACCACATACATCAGTATGTATGATTTCCAATAACTCTGTTGCTCGCTCCATTGTTCTAGAGAATAGAGTTTTAGTCATCTTGCCCATGAGGCATGGTTCCCAAGTACCAAGTGATTCATAATCAAGTGATTCCAGAAGTCCATCAGAATGGAGTTTCTTCATGCGCTTTACACCAATATGACTTAAACGGCAGTGCCACAAATAAGTTGCACTATCATTATCAACTCTGCATCTTTTGGCTTCAATATTATGAACATGTGTATCACTACTATCAAGATTTAGTAAAAACAGACCACTCATCAAGGGTGCATGACCATAAAAGATATTATTCATATAAATAGAACAACCATTATTCTTTGATTTAAATGAATAACCGTCTTGCATCAAACAAGATCTAGATATAATGTTCATACTCAACGCTGGCACCAAATAACAATTATTTAGGTCTAAAACTAATCCCGAAGGTAGATGTAGAGCTAGCGTGCCGATGGAGATCACATCGACTTTGGAACCATTTCCCACGCGCATCGTCACCTCGTCCTTAGCCAATCTTCGCTTAATCCGTATCCCCTGTTTCGAGTTGCAAATGTTAGCAACTGAACAAGTATCAAATACCCAGGCACTACGTACTGCGAGCATTAGTAAGGTACACATCAATAACATGTATATCAAATATAGCTTTCGCTTTGCTATCCTTCTTCTCTGCTAAATACTTGGGGTAGCCCCGCTTCCAGTGACCAGTTCCTTTGCAGTAGAAGCACTCAGTCTCAGGCTTAGGTCTAGACTTGGGTTTCTTCACTTGAGCAGCAACTGGCTTGCTGTTCTTCTTGAAGTTCCCCTTCTTCCTTTTACCCTTTTTCTTGAAACTGGTGGTCTTGTTGACCATCAACACTTGATACTCCTTCTTGATTTCTACCTCCGCAACCTTTAGCATTGCGAAGAGCTCAGGAATCGTCTTATCCATCCCTTGCATATTATAGTTCATCACGAAGCTCTTGTAGCTTGGTGGCAGTGATTGAAGAACTCTGTCAATGACACTATCAACAGGAAGATTAACTCCCAGTTGAGTCAAGTGGTTGTGGTGCCCAAACATTCTGAGTATATGTTCACTGACAGAACTATTCTCCTCCATCTTGCAGCTGTAGAACTTATTGGAGACTTCATATCTCTCAATCCGGGCATTTGATTGAAATATTAACTTCAACTCCTGGAACATCTCATATGCTCCATGATGTTCAAAACGTCGTTGAAGTCCCGGTTCTAAGCCGTAAAGCATGGCACACTGAACTATCAAGTAGTCATCAGCTTTGCTCTGCCAGGTGTTCACAACATCTGGCGTTGCTCCTGCAGCGGGTTTGTCACCTAGCAGTGCTTCCAGGATGTAATTCTTCTATGCAGCAATGAGGATAATCCTCAAGTTACAGACCCAGTCCGTGTAGTTGCTACCATCATCTTTCAACTTAGTTTTCTCTAGGAACGCATTAAAATTCAACGGAACAACAACACAAGCCATCTATCTACAACAACATAGACATGCAAAATACTATCAGGTACTAAGTTCATGATAAATTAAAGTTCAATTAATCAAATTACTTAAGAACTCCCACTTAGATAGACATCTCTCTAATCATCTAAGTGATCACGTGATCCATATCAACTAAACCATGTCCGATCATCACGTGAGATCGAGTAGTTTTCAATGGTGAACATCACTATGTTGATCATATCTACTATATGATTCACGCTCGACCTTTTGGTCTCAGTGTTCCGAGGCCATATCTGCATATGCTAGGCTCGTCAAGTTTAACCTGAGTATTCCGCGTGTGCAAAACTGGCTTGCACCCGTTGTATGTGAATGTAGAACTTATCACAACCGATCATCACGTGGTGTCTCGGCACGACGAACTGTAGCAACGGTGCATACTCAGGGAGAACACTTATACCTTGAAATTTAGTGAGAGATCATCTTATAATGCTACCGTCGAACTAAGAAAAATAAGATGCATAAAGGATAAACATCACATGCAATCAATATAAGTGATATGATATGGCCATCATCATCTTGTGCCTTTAATCTCCATCTCCAAAGCACCGTCATGATCACCATCGTCACCGGCTTGACACCTTGATCTCCATCGAAGCATCGTTGTCGTCTCGCCAACTATTGCTTCTACGACTATCGCTACCGCTTAGTGATAAAGTAAATCAATTACATGGCGATTGCATTTCATACAATAAAGCGACAAGCATATGGCTCCTTCCAGTTGCCGATAACTGCGTTACAATACATGATCATCTCATATAATAAAATTTAGCATCATGTCTTGACCATATCACATCACAACATGTCCTGCAAAAACAAGTTAGACATCCTCTACTTTGTTGTTGCAAGTTTTACGTGGCTGCTACGAGCTGATCAAGAACCGTTCTTACCTACGCATCAAAAACCACAACGCGGTATAGTGCTTGCTTTTTGATCTTCAGAAAGAACCCTGTTCATTGAATCCGATTCAACTAAAGTTGGAGAAATTGACACCCACCAGCCACCTGTGTGCGAAGCACGTCGGTAGAACTAGTCTCGCGTAAGCGTACACGTAATGTAGGTCTAGGCCGCTTCATCCAACAATACCGCCGAATCAAGAATCAACTAGTGACGGCAAGCAATATGTATATACCCACGCCCACAACTCCTTTGTGTTCTACTCGTGCATATAACATCTACGCATAAACCTGGCTCGGATGCCACTGTTGGGGAACACGGTAATGTCAAAAAAATTCCTACGCACACGCAAGATCATGGTGATGCATAGCAACGAAAGGGAAGTGTGTTGTCTACATACCCTCGTAGACCATAAGCGGAAGTGTTATGACAATGCAGTTGATGTAGTCGTACGTCTTCATGATCGACCGATCCTAGCACCGAAGGTTCGACACCTCCTCGATCTGAACACGTTCGGCTCGGTGATGTCCCACGAACTCACGATCTAGTAGAGTGTCGAGGGAGAGCTTCGTCAGCATGACGGCGTGATGACGGTGATGATGATGCTACCAGAACAGGGCTTCGCCTAAGCACCGCTACGATATGACCGAGGTGGATTATGGTGGAGGGGGGCACCGCACACGGCTAAGAGATCAATGATCAACTTGTGTGTCTATGGGGTGCCCCCTCCCCGTATATAAAGGAGTGGAGGAGGGGGCTGGCCTCCTAGGCGCGCCCCAAGGGGAGTCCTACTCCCACCGGGAGTAGGATTCCCCCTTTCCCTAGTTGGATTAGGAGAGAAGGAAGGGGGAGGAAGGAAGAAGGAAAGGGGGGCGGCCCCCTCCCAATTCGGATTGGGTTTGGGGGGTGCGCCCCCTCCTTTGCTCCCTTCTCCTCTCTCCCACTATGGCCCAATAAGGCCCATATACCTCCCGTGGGGTTCCGGTAACCTCCCGATACATCGGTAAATGCCCGATCTCACCCGGAACCATTCCGATGTCCAAATATAGTCGTCCAATATATCGATTTTTATGTCTCGACCATTTCGAGACTCTCATCATGTCCATGATCATATCCGGGACTCCAAACTACCTTCGTTACATCAAAACACATAAACTCATAATACGATCGTCACCGAACGTTAAGCGTGCGGACCCTACGGGTTCGAGAACTATGTAGACATGACCGAGACACATCTCCGGTCAATAACCAATAGCGGAACCTGGATGCTCATATTGGTTCCTACATATTCTACGAAGATCTTTATTGGTCAAACCGCATAACGATATACGTTGTTCCCTTTGTCGTCGGTATGTTACTTGCCCGAGATTTGATCGTCGGTATCTCAATACCTAGTTCAATCTCATTACCGGCAAGTCTCTTTACTCGTTCCATAATGCTACATCCCGTAACTAACTCATTAGGTACATTGCTTGCAAGGTTTGTAGTGATGTACATTACCGAGAGGGCCCAGAGATACCTCTCCGACAATCGGAGTGACAAATCCTAATCTCGATCTATGCCAACTCAACAAACACCATCGGAGACACCTGTAGAGCACCTTTATAATCACTCAGTTATGTTGTGACCTTTGGTAGTACACAAAGTGTTCCTTCGGTATTCGGGAGTTGCATGATCTCATAGCCATATGAACATGTATAAGTTATGGAGAAAGCAATAGCAACAAACTGAACGATCATCGTGCTAAGCTAATGGATGGGTCAAGTCAATCACATCATTCTATAATGATGTGATACCGTTAATCAAATGACAACTCATGTCTATGGTTAGGAAACATAACCATCATTGATTCAACGAGCTAGTCAAGTAGAGGCAAACTAGTGATACTCTGTTTGTCTATGTATTCACACATGTACTAAGTTTCCGGTTAATACAATTCTAGCATGAATAATAAACATTTATCATCATATAAGGAAATATAAATAACAACTTTATTATTGTCTCTAGGGCATATTTCCTTCAGAGGTAGACCCCATCGTTTTATCCTTAGTAGCAACGATACATACGTGTCGGTTCCCTTTCTGTCACTGGGATCAAGAACCGTAAGATCGAACCCACTACAAAGCACCTCTTCCCATTTCAAGATAAATAGATCAAGTTGGCCAAACAAAACCCAATATCGGAGAAGAAATACGAGGCTATAAGAGATCATGCATAAAAGAGATCAAACTCAAATACTTTCATGGATATAAAAAGAGATAGATCTGATCATAAACTCAAAGCTCGTCGGATCCCAACAAACACACAACAAAAGAGTTACATCATATGGATCTCCAAGCGACCATTGTATTGAGAATCAAGAGAGAGAGAGAGAGAGGAAGCCATCTAGCTACTAACTACGGACCTGAAGGTCTACAAAGAACTACTCATGCATCATCGGAGAGGCACCAATGGAGGTGGTGAACCCCATCCGAGATGGTGTCTAGATTGGATCTGGTGGTTCTGGACTCTGCGGCGGCTGGATGAATATTTCGTCGGCTCCCCTACGGTTTCTGGAATATTGGGGTATTTATAGAGCAAAGAGGCAGTCCGGGGGGCTCCCGAGGTGGGCACAACCCACCAGGGCGCGCTTGGGCCTCCTGGCGCGCCCTGGTGGGTTGTGCTCTCCTCGGAGCATCCCCAGGCGCAGCCAGGGCCCATTACATTCCTTATAGTCCATAAAAAATCTCCGTGAAGTTGCGTGGCATTTGGACTCCGTTTGATATTCATTTTCTGCGATGTAAAAAACATGAAAAAACAGCAACTGACACTTGGCAATATGTCAATAGGTTAGACCAAAAAATGATAAAAAATGACTATAAAATGATTATAAAACATCCAAGATTAATAATATAACAGAATGGAACGATCAAAAATTATAGATACGTTGCAGACGTATCAAGAACAACTACGATGAGCTTCTCCTCCGCATTAGGCTCTGGCAAACTGCATCGGCAACAAGAGGAAGATGCAGTCGCCTCTGCCCCGTCGTCCTCTCCCTAGCGTGCTGCCTCTTGCGGCGGGTTGCACACGCCTCTGATCTGACGTCTGCACCCACGGCACGGGCATGAGCACCCAGTAATGCCCGTGAGGAGCTGCTGCTGGAGGGGGAGAAGAAGGGCATCGGGCCAGTGGAGCAAAGAAGGCCAAGAGCACGGAGCTGACCACATTGCACGACGGGCCAGCGCCAGCATCCACGCTGCGGCGCTGGGCGACAGGGGACGGATCGGAGACCAAGCTTCCGTCAGTGTCGACCGCTGCATCGCGATGCAGAGTGCTAGCTCCATATCGTCGCCCTGGTCCGCCTCACGGACGAAGGCATCCCAGTCGTCCTCGCTACCGGATCCGGCGCCACCACCATTGCTGGCGCTTGACACTAGGATGGAGAGAAAAGGAGAAAGGACAAAGAGGGGAGGGAATCGATGGAGAGCGGAGCGGATGGTGAGAGAGTGTGCTAGGGTTTGGTCTAGGTAGGATATTTACTTTTAAGTGGGAATTGAGTGGTGTACGTGCGGGCCAGGGTGGATCAGACTGACATGGCGGGCGTGACCAGACGCGTCCGGACGCCTTATATCCATCCTAGATTTATGCTGGATATGAGGGGTGTCGGTCAACCCAGGCATATAGAGGCTGTTTGAGGAGTCCATTGGGTCGGGGAAAAGTGGCTAGTCATTGACTCGGCCGTCCTCCTGGTCAGTATAGGGAGCCTAGCTGTAGATGCTCACATGTAAATTTTTATTGTTGGTATCTGGGTTATGAACACAGAGTTGATTGGAGATTTCTCGATGGAGCTTTAATAAACTGAGTTTCTACAGTAAGTGGTCAGCTTGGGTGACACAGTGTGTGAGTTCGATGAGATATTCTGGTAAGTGTAATGATGAGATTCTCCTTCCATTAAATTATTTTGAGGCGGGTCAAGCAAGTTGATTCTTCAAGTCTCTATCTTTTTAAGGGTAATTCAAATCCCTATCTGTTCCTCTTTATGGCTGATGGTCTTTTGAGTATTTTGAACTACGAAATAGGGGTAATACATTATCTCTAACAAAGATTGCAAAAATTAATCACGGAGTTTCCATCTTGCTCTTCGTTGACGACAATCTCCTCTTGTTCAAGGTCATTGTTGAGCAAGCCAATCAAGATTTTTTTTTACTGTACCTGGTATGAGAAGCGGTACAATCTCCTCTTATTCAAGGTCATTGTTGAGCAAGGTAATCTAGGTTTTTTTACAGTACCTGGTATGAGAAGCGGTACAATGTCCTCTTGTTCAAGGTCACTGTTGAGCGAGCTAATCTAGTTTTTTTTGAGTTCTTTTACAGTACCCACAAATAAATGTGAGCCATCCATTTACTTAAATCCGACGGATACCAGCGTTTGGTACTCCAATATAGATGCACGGGAGTACCATGACCAAAAGTTCAGCAGTACCTTGCTTTGAGAGGTAAATTGATAATCGGGACTCACAAAATATTGTACCACCTGAGGTTGTTATTTACTTCTCCGCTAATTATGGGTACGTGAGAGGATGATATGTAATCCTCCACTAATTACGGGATGGGATAGATATCCATTTGCACGAACTACCCGAGGATTTCGGCCAGAATCACACTATGCATCAATACTCGATCGTTGCCATCCTCTACAACTATGAATGAGACATGTACAACCCGAAAGAAAAGCGAAGTGGTGAACATTAATAAATAATTGCTTTCAAACATGCAACTGCTTGCTCAACTAGATCTGAGAAGATAAATATGATTTGGTGGAGTAATCAGATCAAGCAGACGTCCAAGAGGCCTCGCCGGCGACTAAGGTTGCAATTAAGTTTTCATCTAGGCGCGTTGGCGGCGGTAGATGCATGCAGAATGGTATGCGGAAGGAGGCAGCCATGGTCGTGCTTGGTTGCTCGATCATAGAGGCCGCAACAAGTGCTTGAGCGAGACTTCGGGAGGAAACCAGAATAGAGTTTAAGAAAATAATAATTACAGTTACATCAGCAAGACAAAAAGTCTAAAGTACCCTTTTGAATGAAGGGTTAGATTTAACTAGTACTCCTTCCTCTCCCTGCAGAGTACCAGGGCACAGTAAAAAAAGCACAACCAATTTAATGTTGTTTTTAAGGTTTCTTAGTTCAACTTATTTTCTTACATTCGCATACGGACTCTTGACGGCCCGTTTCTTCTAACACATACCACATATACTCTCTTGGGAGGTGGAACGTACTTCTTTACTTCTCCAGGCTTCCTCAAAAAGTATTTTGGATTTCTGTGTTGTGGACTTTAAATGTTACTTTTCCTTTCGCTCCATCCACTGCTGCACCTACAGTATTAAGAAAGGGTCTCCTAAAAATAATAGATAATTTTTCATCTTCCGGCATATCAAGTATAACAAAATTAGTAGGAATGTCATGTTGATCTGGCCTTAATAGGACGTTTTGACAATCCTACTTGTTGTTTAGTAGGCTGGTCTACCATCTACAATGTTATAGCAGTAGGAACATATGCTCCCAAATCTAAAGCCTACCATCTACAATGTTATAGCAGTAGGAACATATGCTCCCAAATCTAAAGCCTACCATCTACAATGTTATAGTAGTAGGAACATATGCTCCCAAATCTAACTCTTTATAGAGCGAAAGTGGCATAACACTTACCTCCGCTCCTAAGTCGCATAGACCATTATGAATATCCATTGTGCCGATAGAGCAAGAGATTTTCGGTATACCTGGATCCAAGTTTTTTAGGCATCTTCTTATAGTAGTCACGAGCTCCTTTGGAACAATGCTCTTTTCCTTATTAAGGATATCTCTTAAGAATTTAGCACAAGTAGGGATTTTCATAATATCAACAATAGGTACTTGCATATGAAGATTTTGTAAGGCTTCCGTGAAAGAACCATAAATCTCATTGTTAGAATGAGTTTTTGCTGCTTTCGGATATGCGAGAGGATTTTTTTGCTTTACCTTTCTCTTTAGCTCATGTGGTAGTTACAATATAATCTGGCGCTTTCCTCTTGTAGAGGCTTGTCATGCTTCTCTTTTCCATTGTTTTGAGCCTCTTCTTGCTCTCGAATCATTTCCTCCCTATCTCTTGTGTCCGTTGTCTCGCTGTCTGAATCAGTTTCTTCAATATCCTTAGTACCTTCATCTTGCTCATGCGCATCTTGTTGAGGAGAGCCCTATTCAGCTATAATTTAGAAGATCTTCTTCATCTTGACTTTGCTTTTGACTTTCTCTCCTCCTCTGAGTTTGTTCTTCTTCATACCAAGCTGGTCTCTTCGTATCCTACGTGCTTTTACCACTTATGGTAGTAATGATATTAGAAGAAACAAAGTTATATTTATCATATTGACCCAGAATTAAAGATGAGTTTCAATAATTTGTTCACAGCTTCAATCATGCGAGAATGTTTGTCAAGATTTTTCATGACATGACTTAATCCGTCACCCTTTAATAAGGTGAGATATAATTTTCTCATTCTGATAGATACATCTATTTAGGTCTTGATTAAAGTCTTCTTGATACTGTCTAAATTTATTAAACGACTCATAAAGTTCATCTTTCTATTGGTAGAGACTAAATGGATTTATACTTTTATTCCGAAGTAATCATGTAGGCTCACCTTTTTCTATTATCACCTCTCTGAATTCTTCCATATCTTTGACATGATAGACTTTCCTTGGATTAAATTCAGTAAGCTCTTCATCGTACGATTGTACTCTCGTAGTCACTATTGTTTGAGTGAGGTTTCTCCTTCCTTCATTGTCAAGGACATGAACACTCCACCTACACTAATGTCAAGAACAAGTTTAGATTCACCACTCAATCCATCATAAAACATTTGAAGTATAATGTGTTCGGCAAAGCCATGATTTGGTAAAGAATTATGAGTTTAGAAAATCTCCCCTAAACTTCAGATATGCACTCTCCAATATTTTGAGTGAGAGCTACTACATCCTCTCAGACTGGCCATCTTGGAGTAAGGGAGAAACTTCTACATAGATCTACCAATGCAACCCTTCCAACTGGTTATGCAATTATGTGGAAGCCTGTCAAACCATATCCCTTAAAGTTTTTCCACCTTCGGGCTTATAGTCATGTCTAAATACAAAGATTTAATGTCGATAATACTAGACCTTTTAAGTTTTTCTAGTAGTTTTGGACTCTCTCATGTCAGGAATCTATCAATATAGTCTCACAGATATTGTTTCCTTGAACGTATATAACTCCTGTGTTAAACAGTAAACATCTATAGTAATAATAATATCTACAAATTAGTTAAGAAACCAACACTCGATGCTTAGCTCCCCAGCAACGGCGCCAGAAAATACTTGATGTCCTGCAAGACACACATGGCTAGTTACCCAACTCTCTCGTGTAAGTGTCCCAATATAGCATCGTTCCCACAACGAGCAGGATGCAAGTGTTAATGTGAATGTTTCTATCACACACGAGTTGTCACAAGTCTCGCTTGAATTGACTATTTTGTTATCTGCAAGGATTACAATGGTGACGGAAGACAAATGATTACAATGTAAAATAAATAGGCTAAAACTAAGACTGCAAGCACAGGACAGAAAAGTAAAGAACGGGAAATAAACTGCAATTTTCCTGCAATACAGAAGTTAGGCACAGAGAAATTTAGGTCATGGTGAGTATAGAACCCTTGAATAGCCAAACTCCTCTTGTCAGGATTGTTTGATTCTATTGTCCTTCCTTCCGTTACCATTTGCAATGGTCAACTTGGTAATTAAGGCCATTAGACCGGACCAATGCTTTAAATATCGTGGCTTCCTGTTATTCCCGTATTATCTTGGCTCCTCATTGATACCAACACACGCCACCTGAAGGTCACAATTCACTAAATACTTGTGTAGGTCTTGGGATCATGTTGTTTGGCAAAGGGTGGGCCTCTCTACTCCAACATCAATCGATTACCTTTGGGACTAGACTACACCGCTAGCCTCCAATCCTGACATATGGAGCCTCATTGTCATATGAATGCTATGGAAGATATGGGAGGCAAGAAACACCAAGGTTTTTCATGGGAAAGACATTAATTCGGTCATCTCCATACGATGTACGATGTACTGATGATCTAGACCTCTGGACACATAGACTTAAAAAAGATTCTCATAAGGAGTCCACTTCCTTGTGTTGGCATTCCTCTCCTCAGGCTTGCGCATTTCTATGTAATTCTGGTGAACTTGGGTAATTGCTCTTGAACCGACTACCCCTTTTGAGCAATATATTTAGGTGGGGGACTCCACCCGGTGATTCCTCATTTTTTTTACTTATACAGTCACTAATGCTCTAACCATTACAAGGTTCATGCACACGCTAACGGATGCCAGACATACACACGAGCATGATCCTAATCCCATGCTAGAATTACGAAGACCGAAGATAAATCAGCTTTCAGTGAGAAAATAACAACATTTCATGGTTTTGAGACTTGAGGGTCAGGGATAACTAACATAGAGTTGATGACCAGACATAGACTTTGACAACGCTGAGGGACAAAAGGAACTTTTCTATATTTATTTAATTTACTTAATATTATAATAGTAGAATCAAGTATATCACTACCAACTCTCGATTACATAACAATAGAGCTTATGTAGAGTCTCTGAATCCTACTGCTTGTACTATATATACATACACATTACTTTATTGCGGCAAGACGGATTGCACACTGCCTAACGTTTTTGGAAGTTTAAGAACTTGATGGAATAGCCGAAGACGAAGAAGATGACAATGATATAGGCAAAGTGGGCTAGGACAACATAGCCAAGGAAATCATGCCGCACGCCCAAATTATCCTCCAAGAATTGCTTCACCACCACAGGGCTCCCACCGGGGACTAGCAGAGAACCGCCATGGTCACCAAACTGCGATGCAACAACACCATAGATGGTCCAAGACACTGGGTTGGCCCAGTAGTACCACCTCCACCAAATCGGTATCGCCTGCAACAATAAAAACAACAACCATCCATACATCCATCACAACAATCCTTAATCAACGAATTTGGTTAATTGGCACGTAACACGGTTAATCTTAGCTAGCTTACCGTTCTGACAACGAGGAACCCAGCAAACAGGTTCCAGAGAGGGAGTACAAAGGATACGAGTATGCTTGCAAGCATCGCAGACGGAGTCAATGACACCAACATCATGCCAAACAATGTGAAGTAGTTGAAGCTTGCAATAATGAAGAACATGAAATAGAAGAACTTGTCAACTTTCCAGTCATATCCAATCATCACATAGATGAGGATTGTGTATAAAATCCCTTGGAGGATGTTGTAGATGACCTCCATGCATGCCTGCACAAATAAAAAATGAACAATTTTAAGAATGGATGGATCTAAAACTTGTTTATATCTCAAATTTTCAGCAGACCACTTCAAAGAGGAGCTATATAAGGTTAAAATGGTTCACAAACAAAATCAAACCTTTCATCGCCTTTACTTTCTTAAAATCATCAATTTATTAATGTTATAAGTAGGCCGCTGTTAATTCCTTAAAAAAAATCTAATTTTCCATCCTCCCTGATTTGGGGTTTCTAATTGTTCCTTAAGTTTTAGCTAAGTGACAATCATAGCAACTTTGGAACTTGCAATCCTTATATTTGGAATAGAATGTGCTCATACCTTCAGCTGAAACAAGCTCAGTGCATCCAAACTATTAAATTTCAATAAAAATGAGTATCAAATTGATAAAGAAATTACCTGGGCTAATGCATAGGATAATGGAGAGTACATCCCTGCCGCCTTTTCACGATAGAAAACTGTTCTCTCAATTGACACAACAGGCTGAACGGTGAAGCAATTGGTAGCCCCAAGGAAGAAGACAGCAGCATAAGTGGCCCCAAGTAGATTGTACAAGTCTTGTTGCGATTCTCTAGCCAAAAATTAACCAGATGAGAAAATATTAGTGCCTCCATAGAGTTAAATTAATGTATCATCTTCTCAAGCCTCGACTATAGCAAGAAAATAGGATCATACATTTTTGTTCCTTTTTGCCAAAACACAGTGCCAAATACAAGACCATCGAGCAACGTCATAAGATAGCGCATGGCATTGTAGGGTGGATTCTTCCAATAAGATTTGTATTGCTTCCAGAAGTTTGCAACACATTGATTGTAGAAATTTTGAGAATACTTTGTAGGAAATGAGAGATCCTGATAGCCTGGAGGGGGAACGCTCAATTCCTTAATAAGGTCTTGGTTTTTCCTGGCCATATTTAACAAATGTGAACTCGTGTGGATAGTATAAATGAAAACAACTGGCTTTTGGCGCTTTATTTCAAGAGCATATGTATTTGTTTTAGTGGAAATAACAATAACTAGTTAATAATGGTCAAAGGTTATGTTCAACGACTGGGGCTATTTACCTATGAAGAACGGAATTAGCATAAATTTCCGCAAAATCTATGTTCAAGTGAGCCTCAGCTAAAGTGGAGCTAACTTCCAGCATCCATGTTGCAGGATTATATCCTTTTGTGATCTTAGCCACACCTGGAATTTCCTGCAATGCAATGACAGCCTCATGGGTTAGTCGTACTTTTGCATATATGTTTGGTCTTTAATGACTTTTCTAAGCCCATTGATCGTATTTGTCAGTAGGCTATCTGTCCAACTGAAAACTAGTAAAATACTGGCTACCTCCAAACTCGATTGAATCAGTAAAATCTTGGCTGCCCTGAACTAAAACATGTAAGCAAAGAAAACTCACCTCGAAATATTCAACTAGTTTATCACAGTGACGACCAAGTTCACCAGCATAAATAACCCACCCTCCTCTTTTCAAAAGCAGAAGCTATAAAAGGAACCAGCTGTGAGTTATTTGCATTTCAAGAAATAACATAGTTATAAAAAAATTATATACAATATATACATAAATATCGCTAACCAACAGTCAGGTTGAAGAATATTCATTCTACACCCTCTGATTTTTACATCACCTAAATTGTACCTTATGTCAAAAGTCATGAAGAAGAAAGTGTATACCAGACACTAAAGTGGAAAAAATGTAATTCTACACCGATTAATTTCTGTGATTTTACATTGTTATCTTGCATTTCTTGCTCCAATTTTTGTGTTGTAAATCAACATGAATGTAAATATTTGTATATCAAACGTCAATTCTGAAAATAATGACATCAATAAAACTCTGGGGGATGCAAGTATATATAATTATATATGTATTCTATTCTACCACAGGAAGTTATTACCATTTATTTTGGAGATGTACTGGAGGCACGGGAGGTTTCATGGCAGGAGGTTGGGGGATGGTAGCATGGGAGGATGACGGTCCATTCGTCGACATTTTGTGGCGAGGGAGGCTGGCGCCCGGCTCGACTGTATCTGGCGGTGCAAGAGGCAAGAATACGGGTGCCACGAGGTGGCCCGCTTCCGATGGACGGTGGTGCAGAAGTCTACATTGGAGGAGCAGGGGAAGTGCAAATACACTTTCATGATGGGTTCTCGAGGTTCTAGGTCCAGTGATTAGGCGGCCGGACTTGCAGCGACGAGTTACTCTGCTGGATTTCCTGGAGTACATGACTGAATTACCAATGGTAATGAGAAGTGCACTTCTCATAATGAATTATTTTGATGTACTTGTAGAGTGAACTTTATGTTTTTCAATACAGTGAATTGTGAGTAGTGAAGCTCTATATTCTTAATATAGTCAACAGACGCATTTTACGAAGAGTGAACTTCTGTTTTTATCATTTTTATATACTGAACTGCCTCTTTTATATGGTTTTGCAGAATCAACTTTTGCCTTTTTTGTAGTGAACTGATATTTAGTAGTTTACAGGGCTAATTCTTCCTCTTTTTTAGTATATAATGATTTTGAAAGTTGATGTGATTTTCATAGTGAACTTCTGCATTTTATTTTGATTGTATAGTGATCTGCATTTTAGTTGCCAGAGTAAGCTCCTCTCTTCAGTTGTTTTACCTAGTGTACTTCCATAGTTGACAGGGTGAACTTCTATTTAATTTTACCTTTTTGGAGAGTGAACTTCCTTTTTGTAGCATGAACTTGCGTCGTGCATATAGCGAACTTTTGGTTTTCCAAAGTATACTTAAAAGTTTATGATTTGTTTATCACTGAACTTTTTCTTTTTGTAGTAATTATGGAAAGTGGACTTCTACCATTTGGTATAGAACAAAGCTTTTAAGTTCGAACCTTTTTTTTTTTGAAATGTTGCAATTTAGTCAAGCTGACTTCTATGTTATATAGCACGAGTTTGCCAGCTTTAATGGTGCAACTAATTTTCATATATACTAAATTGTGGACATTCTAAGGGT
>NC_041392.1:147489480-147493051 GCF_002162155.2 Triticum dicoccoides
CCACCCACTGAAGCAGAGAAGCGTTGGGTTTGCGTGGGAAGGCAGAGGACATTTTGCAATGGGTGTGCCCTTTTAGAGGATGGTGTTGTAGAATAGCTTATTCTATAATCATTTTCCTATACATGACTCATTTTCTGTACTCCTGGGGGTATGTACTCTCATATTTAATACACCTCTTACATGTATCTATATACTTCTTAACATACCTCATTAACTTTTCTAAGATAACTTTCTAATATGCCTATCATCAGAGACCTTAGTTTTTATGATATACCCTTTTTACCTAAATATAATAAAATATATGCAGATAATATGAAGTATATGAACTCACATGATTCATCTATATGGTGTACAGGGAGAGGGAGTACCAGAGTACATACTCCCATGTGTATGATGGTTTTCCGTATATATGCGTGCACGCACCCACACACATATATACATGAGAGAGGTGGGGGGAGGGAGGGAGGAGCGAACCTCATCAAAAGACTCAAATATATCGATGCTCGGTTGATGGATTGTGCAAACCACGGTACGCCCGGTGTTGACTGTATTTCTCACTGTCCGCATGACAATTGCTGCGGCTCTAGCATCAAGACCAGAAGTTGGTTCATCCATAAATATAATTGAAGGATTTGCTACCAGCTCCACGGCAATTGTCAGTCTCTTTCTTTGTTCAGTCGATAACCCGTCAACTCCAGGGAGACCAACCATAGCATTGCGCAGCACATCAAGTTCTACAAGGGTCATGACTTCCTCCACAAACATCTATGTGGGTGAAGATTAATTTCTTCAGTCACCAAAAATATATAATTTGAAGTTCCAAATATATAGAACATCACATGTTTACTTGAGTATGAAGTGGCTTGAAATATATACCTTTCTCGTAGCATCATCAACATCTGAGGAAAGACGCAGCCAGGCAGAGTAGAGAATGGATTCATATACTGTAACATTTGGTGAATGGATATCAATCTGTTCACAATAGCCACTAACGCGAGCAAAAGTTTCTTGTTTTTTAGGGTAACCAGAAAGGGTGATACTTCCTTCAATAGCTCCACTGGTTTTCCTTCCTGCCAGGACATCCATTAGAGTGGTCTTCCCAGCTCCACTCACACCAACTAGTGCAGTCAGAACTCCTGGCCTAAATGCACCACTGATATCAGAGAGCAACTGGAGACGACTTTCTGTGAATCCTTGTTCCTTCATTTCCTGAAACACAAGGTGACACATTTTAATGTTAGAACTAAGTTTTTTTGTCCATATCAACAGATAAGTTTACCATACAAGTAATGAACTTATGTCATAATAAGATATGTGTGAGGAGGACGATAGGTAGGCTTACTGCAGGCATGTCGACCCAATAGTTTATATGGTTGAAGGAAAGTGAAAGAGGCTGGAAGGGCAAGGTAGTTCGTGACTGAGCTGGCCTATTTGTGGCTTCCTTAGCACCTGTAGAAACTGCAAGTGCAGATAGTGACTAATTAGTATTGTTATTAAGGCGTCAATCGACTTTATAAATACTTCATAAACTTGAGAATATTGTAGAGGCTGCAATAGTCTAAGATGGATACTTAAAGAAGACCTCACCCATAGGTATTGAAGATGGCATAGTAGATGACACACTGGCTTCCGCCGTTTGCTCTTTGTTTGTGTCATTCTCATTCTCCACATCTGAAACTAGTGTGTTTGATCTACTACTAGCTGGAAGAAAACAGAGCATATGTAGTCTGTAAGTACCTTGCTCACTAAGGCATCAAACAATAATCTGAGCCAACAGAAAATAATGATACTCACGGTTCAAGTATGTTAGGGACAGAAGGTATAAGATGTTGAACAAAATAGTGAATCCTATAACGGCTCCTATGGAAAGCCAAAAGCCCCAGTCTCCAGTAAACAATCCTCTGGATTTAAGAATAGCCTTTCCTACCGTTGGTGCATCAATAGTAGGATCATTGTTTGGCTGTAGTAAAAATGAAAGGCCTCGCATTAGTTGAGATGTTGCCGCCTTTACATCACACTAAGATATAATGATATCCTCACTATCCGAGTTTAAAGAAATCAAAGGAAAAATAATACAGTGTTCTGAGAAAAACTTACAGTGGCCCACCTACTGGCAAGGAATTCATTGACCGATATTGCATTCTGACTATACATCATAGGAGATGCCCAGTAAGCCCAGATCCACCATGGTCTGATGTCACCTGTCCACATCAAACTCAGGGATGGAGAAGGTCACTTTGATCCATGCAAATGCGACACAGGTAGCTGATTTATCATGCCTAGATAGCGAAATATGAATGATTTTATCATGACAGTATGCTTACCTCTAGGGATGATAAATCCTCCAAATATGAAAATAATAAGTTGAACAAACATCCCAAAAGTGTTGGCAACAACCATTGATTTCAAAATAGCACCAAGAAATCGGAACAAAGCCATTGCCATTTGGTGAGTAACGAAGAAAGCTAAAAGCTGGCGAAAGAACCTATAGCGAGTAGATAGATGAATAATGGAGTTATCAATTAAAAACTTTAAAATGCAGAGAATAGAATGAGCACAAGTATTATTTATATACAGATGGATACCTTCCTGCAGAAGGTGCAAAGCCCATCACATAGTACGTGAGGACAACCCATACCCCAGCCTCCACAAATGAAACAGGAACTTTTAAGATGATGTTTGCCAGTCCAAAGGTCCATGGGGGGAAGAACAAGAAATCCCTTTGTTTGTAGAACGTAGGAAGGATTTTAATGGTTAGTTGTAGCTCAGCAAACCCATTAAACAAAATGGTGATTAAACTGAATGTCAGAGCTCCAAAGAATTTAGCACCGTCGGAAATCTGTCCATGGGGCATCTCTGTTCTGAGGAATACAGTCATGGCCATGAGCCCAAGGATGATCAACTGGCTGACCTTGAAGATGTAGATGAAGGAGTTGCGCTTCATCAATAGTTGTTCTCTCGACATCACTGCCTTGAATGACTCCCAGCTGGATTGCCCATACTTCGACGTGGTCAATGCGGCAGGATGGGTTTTGGATTTTTCAAAAGGAATCTTCAGTTCCTCCAGCATCTGTTGACCCACATGGAATGACTTGTAATGTTCAGCAAACTCTAGGACTGGCACGTAACGATACTGCTCCTGGTCAAGATACCAGTATTGTTGCTGGTCTTTCTTGGAAGTGACCTCTTGAAGGAAGTCAGCAACTCCTTTCCTCTCCGGGCACCGGAAACCAGCGGATTCAAAAAATTCCAAGATGTTCTCACCTGGCCCATGGTACACTATGTATCCTTCTGATAGCAGAATTATGTCATCAAACAAGTTGTAGGTCTCTGGCGGTGGTTGTAGAAGGGAGATCATCACAGTGTCATTCATCACATGGACCAAGTGCCTTACATATTTTACAATCTGAAACGTGCTAGAGCTATCCAAACCAGTGGAAATTTCATCCATGAACAAAGCCCTTGCAGGTCCTGTTAACATCTCCCCTGCCATCAACAGAAGTGAATATTAGCATAACATTAATTAAGTGAGATTTTCGTTTCCACGATGAGTTGGGCTGTGGAGGTTTTT
>NC_041392.1:147493223-147508245 GCF_002162155.2 Triticum dicoccoides
CTCCCCCACCTGAATATATTACTCAAAGGACTGCCGTGGCAGTGAGTACAGAATTACATAGGCACGGTGCAACGTGCAGAGAGGTTATTCTATGTAGGTGTGTGTACATACCAGTTGTGACACGCTTCTTTTGCCCTCCAGAAATTCCTCTGGTCATCTCATCACCGACGATGTTATCGGCGCAAATGTCAAGCCCAAGCACCTAATGGGAGGTTTTTTTTTAGACTCAGCGTGCAATATTTTGCTAGAGACCTCCATATAGTTCATAGAATAGTCAAAGCTCACCTTGAGAGTAAGATCGGTTATAATATTAGTCTCATGTCCTTGCACTGCAGTAGCTTTCATGTAAGCGTCGATCTCGGGATCTGGATTTATGCCTGCCTCGCGCTCCCTTGCAGTGAGCTCCGCAAGCATGTCATATCTGGCACCGATACCCAAGCATCGCCTGGAGAAATCTAATGTCTCTCTTACAGTCATCTCCGCATTGTGGAGATCATACTGACTGACATACGCACTGGTCCTCTCAGGGTAGAACTCGGAAAAAGTATGACCACAATATGTGATGCTGCCAGATACCTGGGTGTGTTGAAGTATCCAAAGGATGGTGATTATTTTTATCTTATGGATGTGATCATAATGCATAAGCAAAAAATTGACAAGATGAGTTAAAACCTTGAGGCTTTTTTCAAGCTTCCCTGTAAGGGCTCGCATAAGCATGCTCTTCCCTGAAGAAGGAGGTCCAAGAAGAAGAGTCATCCTGAAAACAATATGCATGTCGAATACTTACTTTGCTTCAAAAGGTACAGTTGACCAGCCTGTGCATTTCCCTTTTTCTTTTTGAGTTTATATTTGAGGAAAGCCACATCTCAAAAATAAAATAAAATTGAGGGAAGCCACTGTGTATTTTTTTTTTCCTTTTGAGATTACATTTAGTGGAAAGCAACAAAACGAACGAGTTGCTTTTCTTGCAGGAAGGATGATTGCTACACACTGAAAACCGATCTTGGGGACTATCTGCAGTATAAAAATACCAGCTAGATGTAACGTAATAAATTGATATTGGCTCAGGATGTGCATGAGAGAGATAATGAGCCTGCTATGGTTATTGTTCTTGCTGGTATAATGAAAGAAACAACTGCAGGAAGAAGAATGTGATGATTTGCTTGCTACCTGGATGGTTTGAGGATGCCATAGGCGTGTTTGAGTACGGTAGTGGTCCTCTTGTTTGAGGAGCCAAATCGTCCAATAAGACCCTGTCGTCGTCATCGTGTAAACAAACCATCAAATTCAATTCATCCATGACGATGCATATACGCCTAATTGTACGGTAATGGATAATTATGGGTAGATCATACAACATGTGAATAAGCAATCAATATTAGAAACAAGCAATGAATTAGTTCATGATAGGGCAAGAAGCGCCTAATTGGCCTCTGTTTCCTTCGTGGTAAGGGTGACTTCACCACCTCCAGGATCACGTAGTCACGACTCCAGCGTAGCACACGCCTTGGCCTCTTAAAGACATTTCGTCGAACACCTCCATGACGCTCGCCATTGGAGCCAGCGCGCGTGTCCCATCTCCGCCGCCCAATCAAGGGCCGGCGGCGCAGGTCGAGGTCTCTGCTGCCCCTCTCCCCTGTCTCTTTCTCATGGTGTCCTCTCTCTTCCCGGTGCGTCGGCGGGTAGGCAAGGGCGGGTGTGGAGCGCAACTGCGGTGGTGGTTCGTCTGAATTACTTCTCCGAGCTGTGGCTCTACCTCTCTGTCCCTTATATGTTTTTTAGTTCTCTGAACCGCAGCTCTCGAGCACACTATGTTAGCTCTGTTTGTTTGGGCTTTTGCTTTTGCAACTTTTCTACTTTGACCAAAAAATCATAAAAAAAGTAAAATACATGCGCGGTCCTAATTCTTTTGCAGAAATGTCAAGTGGGTCCTAAATCTATGAAAATGCACATCACAGTCTCAAATCTTTCATAAGTGGTTCATTGGAGGTCCTATTGACCTCTGACCCTCTTGACCGGCTGACGTGGCCCTTTGACCACCGCCACGTAGGCAGTATATTTTGCACAAAACCCCCTGCGAAGATGTATCCTCTAATGTCATGGACCTCCGGCCTCCTCCGTGCTGCTAGGCTGCCACCGCCATCTCTCCTGTCCGCTCCTCTTCCCCCGTGTTCAACGACCACCTTCTCCAGCAGCTCAACCCACCTCCTCGTGCCGTCCGCTGGACAGCATTACGTCCGCCCACACCAGGGCCAGGAAGTAGTCCCCAACGCCCTCTTCCTCTCTCGACGGCCTCTTAGATCAGACCATCCGGTAAATCACGTCTTTCACTAAACCGGTAAAACGCCCTGCTCATGTCCACCGCGGCGGCGATAGATGCTCCCCTCGTTGCAAGCACCTGCGGTAGCCGGCACTGCGGTGCGTACCAAATTTTAGGGCATGCCCCGACGTTCCCAGGTGTCGTGCCGCCGGCCAGGTGTGTGTGCCGAGGACCCATGCCACGCCACGTTTGTCATCCCGCCAGCCATGGGCGCATGTGCGAGACCCCGAAGCCGACGCAGATCGATCAAGCTAGAAGGCGTGTAAGCTGCGACGTACGTATGTGAGCTAGCTCCCTGAAAATCCATCCACCTGTCTGCCTGCTTAAAGCCAGCTTGGTGACCTTGGTCACCAGGTTCATGTCGCGCCGCACCACGTAGCTAGCTAGCGATGTTATTGGCCGAGGGAACTTGAGCACGCATCACGCAGTCAAGCTGCAGGCGGGCTCGTCTGTCCGGTCTCGGGTGTACACCAGTACACGCACACAGCCTCGTGCACCTCCTGCCGGCCATCGTTGTGACTGAACTCACCGGCACGCGAGTCCTCAATTTGGCTGTCGCTCGCCGTGGTGGCTTACCTAGCCGGAGACGATGAATGAGGAGGCCGCGGTGGGAGGATCCTGAAGAACGGGCAGAGCTTGAATAGGGAGGAACAGGTCTCGAGAATGGTCGGCGTGACCCAGTCCCAGTGACGGAGCTGTTGTGTGCTCGGCCACCGTGCACGCAGCGGCCATGGCACGGCGGGAGCGGTGCTAGCAGCTGGGCGCTCGAGCAGTGGCCCCCAAGGACGACGGGCCCACTACCTCGCGGCGGCCGACACTAATTGCGCCTGCGTAAACTGGGCGAGTGCACCATGCACGCACATCAACTTGGTAGAGCGCGGGGATCCGGCCAAGGAGCCGGAGGGAGAGGCGTCGTGCCAAGTCCCTGTCATCTTCGCCGTTCTTTTTTCAGAGCCCGAGGTAGAGAAGGCCGGCGAAGGGAACAAGCGGGAGCAGCCAGCAGCGCTGCGAGCTCCATGCATTGATTGGTTTACTGCAGTGCCGAGTTGCATGAAGAGGGCCATGAACTTAGAAGATATGACTTCACGAGGGGTTATGTGCAAAATAGTGCTTACATGGCAGTGGTCAAAGCGCCACACCAGTCGGTCAATAGGGTCAGAGGTCAATAGGACCTCCCATGAACCACTTATAAAAGATTTAGGACTGCGATGTGCATTTTTATAGATTTGGGACTTAAATGACATTTCTGTAAAAGAATTAGGACCGCGCATGTATTTTACTCTCTAAAAACTCCTAAATAGATACTTTTAAAGCTTTTAGGCATTTTGAGGAATCAATATAACAATATTTAGCTACAAAAACCATAAAAACTCAAAAAAGCATCTATTTAGAAGCTTTTATGGTTTCTTGGCCAAAGTGAAAAAGCTGCAAAAACAGAACCTGCAAAAGCAAATGATAGAGCAATGCATCATTTGTGACTGCAATGTCTATACAGTTTTTTCTTTTCTGAAACGGTCACGGGAAAGACTCCTCACCTAAATATATTTAAAAAATGATAGATAGCCTTCACTAATGGTAGTACTACTATAGAGTAATTCATACTTATACTACGATAATTCAATCTGGAACCCAAGCTCAGATGCACCGTAGTAACAAAATAGATTTTTTTCTAAAAAAAATCCATTTTTTTGGCGCAAGATGCTCCTGTACGTGAACTCCGCGCAAAATTTTATGAAGTTTGGACATTCGAGGAGTTTGTGGCAAAAAAGATAAAATCAACGCGAACAATGCGATTTTCAAAAGTTTCTTAGACACCTAAAATTTGTCCTTTTTGCCACGAGCTCCTCAAATGCCAAATTTCATCAATTTTTGCACAGAGATCATGCATTTGAGCATCTAGCTTGCCATTTTTATTTCTCAGATTTTTCTTAATTTTTTAAACCATTTTTAGTGATTTTATGGTTCATCTCCGGGCTCATATGAGCCTAGGAGCCAAATCGCCACCTGCACATCTATTATGGTGTCTACAGAGTATTCCTTCTTGCAGTTGTTTTCCTGATTCACATGGTCACGTGCTTGAATGATGTTGTTAAATCTCGACCCTAAGAAAGATGCATTGTCGTATACTTTCCTCTGGACCGAGGGAGATGAGCAAGGAGCATATGTGTATTTCTTGAAATATGTTAGTCTCTGTTTGACATTAGGGATATTTTGGCACTTTGGTTATCACTAGTGGTATTTGAAAGGATTTACCTAGTGGTATTCTGGCTATCCTTTATTGAAAATATCTTTTTGTATATATGCTGTTATTTATGGTTTTAATTTCATTTTCCTTCTTTTCTAGTGCATATCATATATTAGAGAATAAGGAGTGAGACCACTCAGCTAAAATGACATGTTCGTACATCCCGACAAGATGCACAAATCACATCATCCATCTACCTAAAACACCAATGGCACTATCTAGAATCTCTCAGCCTAGCTAACGATGAGCAAAAGGCTTCCCCATCTGATCGCAGAAGCCTAGCCACAATCCACACTCTCCCTTCCCAATCATCGGCAGAGAGGACCACATCTGCGGCGGGTACCACGTGATGAAACATCACCGTATTACTATGCTTCCAGACTTCCAAGAGCGTGATAGTGAGGATCGTTCAGAAGTCCTTCGAGGCAACCTCGGAACACGAGGAACCCTAGCCGACGAGTCTGTCATTGGCTCAAGGCACCCACTCGGCTCTAGCACAAGCATAGAGTACCCCAAGCCACACTAAGTGCCAGTTCTTTTCCTGGCTTTTTTGGGCTTCCGGAATAAGCTTCCCCCTACCCAGCTTATTCTAGAAGCGCAACCAAATATTTCATTTTAGAAGCATACTAATCAAGTCTCAACCACTAGGCTTCTAAAAAAATTGGTTGGGCTTCTAGAATAGGCTAGGTACGGGACAACTTATTTCAGCTTATTCTAGAAGCCACCAAAAGAACTGGCTTTAAAGGCAAGGACGCAACCGACTAGGAGATGATCAATTATCTCATGTATTAGTCGCATAACGAACATGCCGCCTGGTATGGTAGTCCACAATGTGCTAGGCGATCAGAGGTCCAACAAAGATTCTTCGTAGCAAGCCAGACAAATAACATGTAGTTTAGAAGGGCTCTTAAATTCCACACAAGCCTTGCCACAGGGATCACCTCCTGGCCTGCCAAACGTGCTGCATAAGACGGTCTCACAGGATAGATGTCGCTTGTTTCTGAAGGCCACCAAAGATAGGGTTAGTTGGATATAGGGTGGTTTCTTCACCGCTCCTTCGGCGTGGTGGATTTAGGGTTCCCTAGGGTTTCTAGAGTGTTAGTGATAACAATGCCTCCCTTGAAACTTTTGTTCATTTGGCTTCGTCTGCATATCTATAGTGTCTCCTCTAGCGACATTGGAAGGCGGGGTCAATTTTTTCAGGAGTTATTGGGACAATAATTGTACACTCCTCTAGGTGCGACACTAGAGTCATTCTTAAAAGGATGAGTGCTTTGGTGAACGACTGGTGAATAGAGGCAGACGAATTTGCTCCTCTCCTCCAACCTCGTTGAGTGGAGGCAACGGATCAGTGTTTCAACCATCATTATCAAGGTCTCGACCGACACGCCACGAGACCTTGGCTTGTAGTGAGCTACATATTCAGCTCACAACACAATTTGTTACATTCTGGTGCTTGCATAGATAAGGCCGTAATGGACATACTCTTCTTTTTGTTGTGGCTTCGATGATTACGACCTACAGCGATGAGCAAGGACGGTGTTGTGTGTAGTGACCCCCAAAGGTCTCTTTGTAATTTTATTTTTGCTAGGGTTTTATGTTTTCTAAAGTCTTCCCTTCGTGCCACATGTGTTGTGTTGTGCCGTGGACTGACTAATGAATGACACATGCTCACTCCAAAGAGATCCAAACGCAGTTTCCATGAGTTTTTTGGGCTAATTTGGTTTCTACATGCACTAATTTTTCAAAGTGAAGTATATTGGCAGTCCCATCGCAAAAAGAGAGTATATAGTTACTCTATTAGATTAAGACATCTGCTAAGATACTAAGCTCTCTAGATTTGAAGCCACCTGGCGCATTGGGGATTGTGGGATATGTTATGGGCCCATCTGTTAGGGTCTCTCTCGCCGGGCCAGCCGGTTTTCCCGATTTTGAGAGGGCAGTGTATGATGTTTTCTTCTTCTTTCTTTTCGGTATTTTACACCGGTTATAATAGTTTTTATTTTGTTTTTTTCCTGCTTTTCTATTTTCTTTATTATTTTTTCTTTTTTTAGATTTTATTTCCCCCTTTTTCCCTTTTATTTTTTTTCACATGCTAATTCATGAATATTTATTAAAAGTCATGAAAATTTAAAAACAATACGAATATGTTTTTGAATTCAGGAATATTTTCAAAGTTCAACAAGAATTTTAAATTCCATTAAATTTTTAATTTTTTGAACCTTTTAGAAATTCACGAACATTGTTTGAAATCCACAAATATCTTTGTAACTCGCAAAACATTTCTTTAAATTCCTCTTTTTAAATGTGCAACTTTTTTTAAACTTCAAGATTTTTTAAAAATACTTGAATTCTTTTGATTTAATGAACTTCTTTAAATTAAAAAAATACAATAGGCGGTTTTTTCTATGCTAGCAGTGGAGTGAGTAGAAAAATTGCTAAGCAGGGCAGGGAGCCAAGCCGAGCGAGCAAGAGCCTCATGGATCGGCCCATGTGAGCATTATAACAATAATTTACAATTTCAACGTAGAATAAGAGCTGAGACCGAGGCTGAAATGTGTTAATATCTCCACAATCACGCACCTAACAACTTTACTCTTCTCTCAAACAAATATCGTCTCCAATATCAGCCCAACACCATATACAAATGAAAAAAACCAAGACCAGAACACAATTAAAATCCAAGCCAGCATAGATAAAGCGAAAACGAAACAACCAACTGCAATAACATAGTAATAGAAAAAAAAGGTAAGTAATCCCACAAGTGAAGAACGGCGAACAAAGCGTGCGTTAGCCGTTGAAACCTACATGGTTTGCTACAAAATTAGCCTTGCAGTATGTTGAAACCCAAACGGGCAACCCTTGGATTGGATGGATCAGACGAAAAATGACGAGTCTTGTGTTGAAAGTTGAAACGAGACAGAATTAAAAACGATGATGCAGGCCATGAAACAAGCAAGCCACGCATGCAAGTGTGCGTAGGGTCCATGCGTACGTATGTATGGAAGGTACATACCTGTAGTAAGTTAGTGGCTTCGTTCCAGAGCGTGGGGAGCGCCCGGCTGCCGACGAAGGCGTCGACCTCAACGGAGAGGTCCTGGTACCGCACCTCGATGGCCGGGAGGTCGATGCCCACCCTGTCGGCGCGGTCCCTGAGTCGCCGGAGGAAGCGCTCGCTGTCGTCCTGGAAGACGCGCTCCAGGAGCGCGCGGCCGGCCTCGCCGCGGGCAAGCTGCTCGATGTGCACCAGGCCTGCGCCGTCCTGGTTGAGGACGATGGCGTGCCGCATGCGGTCGTAGGTGGGCAGCTTCTCGAGCGCCGCCCACCGGAGGTTCTCCTCGTCGTTGTCGCTGCGCGACTGTGCCCGCCTGAACGGGTCGTCCGTGTCCGGCTGCCGGAACGAGTGGGAGATGGAGGAGCCCCAGCTCATGCTCCGCCGGTTGCTTGACTGGACCGACGCCCCTGATGCTGCTGCTGCCATCGTCGGTTCCATTGCCTAGCTGCCTAGCTAGCTAGCTAGGTTCACGAGTCACGACTGCCGTGCTGATAGATAGGGCAGGCTGCTGCGAAAACTAGCTTGCTCGCCGCTGGATCTTATATATACACAGCGTGCCCGTTAGCGACTGCAACGTAACAGTACTTTCTTTTTTGCCAGAGAAACTTCCTACCTATTCATAATTAATAATTAATCATGACACTACAAAAGGACAATAAAGGTAACAAAAATTACAACCAGATCTACGAACAACCTAGCAACAACTACAAACACTGGAGCGAGCCGAAGGCACACAACCATCATCGTCACTCCCTTACCGAAGCCGGGCAAACCTTTTTGCAATAGACAGTGGAGAAGACATCATACTAATATTCCATGGGACCAGGCCCCAGAGCAGCAATCACCGCCGATGAAGAGTCGTAAACTGGAAGGATCAAACATGTAACACACGAACGAAGAAACAAATTCACGAAAAACCACCACCGACTAAATCTCACAAGATCCGATGAAACATACCTCCACACGCCCTCCGGCGAATCTAGACACAACATCACCGATTGCAACTTAATATTAACCGCATGTGTGTAGGTGTCACCGTGAAATAAAGTTGGTATACGTCGATACTTTCTTCCGTGACAACGAGTTGACACGCCAATAATCTATATGAATCTTAATCTGCACCCGCATATCATTTATTTTTCTTTCTCTTCAAGCCTTAATCACTTAACCACACAAGCGCTCAATATTTTCATGTGAGAGAAGTGATACATTATTTTTTTACTCATGGCTTGGTCCTAGCACTATGATACCTCTTTAATAATTTCATTGTAAGAACCTTCTGCAATGCTTGAGGCGGGTTTTAGGATTATATCTTTGCTTAAGACCCATGTTTTTCTGCAAATAACGGAGATGTACTAGTCTTACGAGGTCTCTTGCTGACCCAAAACTCCAAGCCGTGCTGGTTTTATGGGATTCCTCTCCCTTTAGGTTATGTTCTTAGTGGCAGGGAGTTAGAGTACATGTCCATGTAGATAGGATCATATAGGCTAAAAGTTGTTGACAAATGACCAAGTACTATTGTGATGGTAGTAGGAGGGTAAGAGAGGTTAAATAAAGGTCCATGCACTAGCCAGTGGCCGACTAGAGAGGAGGGGTTGGTTCATAGTTCATGTTGGACTAGCACAATCATCCCTAGAGTATGGTGGCTTCTTTTTATGGGCCTTCTATGTTGATTTTTTTTCTTTTATTCCCCCTCTTCCTTTTGTCTTCATTTAGACTTCTGAAAATTATGTCACATCAATTCCATATATAACTAGGTGGGATCCTAAGTAAAATTAGGTATTCCCTAAAAAACATACATATTCTAGTTCCATTTAGCTAGTGGAGTAGCAGCTGAGATCTTCGATCCGCATGAGTGATGAGTGAATCTTATCAATTTTTTAGTTAATATTTCTGCCTAACTGAGGGCTGCCTACATGCATGCTTTGATATCTATCTATGTTTATTTATTTAGTTTTTGGAACATGTATTTGTCTTTTTCGTTGATGCTAGAGAGTTTACCACTCGCTAAGTAATTAATTTATTAATAGCATGAAGGCATGCATGCTTTCATGCACTTTCAACAAATAACTGCTACTCTGCTCAAGTGTCCTATTACATCAACGACCCGGAGTAACTAGCTGCAGACGCGAGACAAAACTTATAGAAAGAGAGGCTATGTCGCCACAACGTGGATTTCGCATGTGGACATTCAAGGACAATATAAAGTTCCTTAGCACTTTGAGATGTGTGCAAACATTTATCATTTATCTTTTGCAGAACTTTGTACGTAATTTGCATAACTCAACCCGCGTTCAACATCCCTCCCTCCTATCCATTAACCAATGGATTTAAATTTATGTTCATACTTAGGCATGGCCATAAATTTGAGCCGAATGACCAATTTGGAGTCCATTTTCACTATGATCTTTATGTTGACGAGATCTTAAAAAAAATAACAGTGTTAAATATGTTTTGAAAATATAGTTTTTCATGTTTCGAAATTGGAATGACATTGATCAAACTTTCTGAAACCATTTTTTTATCGATGCAAGTTTCATATGCCTTACATCGACTTCCCTTGTGGTTTCATGGTTTCACATACTTTTGGTACGTATTTCAGCGGATTTTCAAAAAAAACATGTTTTGAAACTTTAATAAAAGTGTTGATGATTTTTTTCTAAAACAAATTTGTCATTGTTGCAAGTTTCATATGGCTTTTAGCGACTCTAGTTCTGGCTTCTTGTGTCCATATAGTTTCGATACGTAATTCAGTGGATTTTCATAGTGGTTTCAGAATAATGTATGTTTCATATGGCTTCCGGTGAATTCGCCATGATTTCATTATTTTCATACAGATTATGTCGATAGTTCTACACTAGTTCTGGATCTACTTGAGTTTATGTCAAACCTCTTCTTGAACTTTTTGAAGACTGATCAAAACCTCGATAAAAACCTTAGTGAGACATTAGCAAAATGGAGAACTGTGTATACAAAACAAAAATAATTTAATAACAATAAAAATAGACCAAAATGAAGGGAATTCTTGGAAGAAGAAAATATGCAGGAAGCTAGGTAAACCGTGGACATCAACATATCGGGGTTGTATTTTCTTATACCAACAGCGTGTTGTATATTGTAGTCACCTGTGATTTTCTTTGTTTCGTACCATGTCAGGGTGATCATTAACTAATTGACAGTGACCACAGCAAGGTTCACCTGCTCTCTGTTTGTATGTACGTAGGCGTGGAGGCAAGCAACTGATGCATGGAAATCAATGCATTACCATTAGCGTTGCTTAGCAGCCGGCATGCATGTGTGCCATATGATGTCTAGTAGCTGCCTGTCTGTTCCTCGTAGCTACTTACACGAAAGTTCATCTCTTCAATTGAAATCGAAAGGGTGCTTATTTTACCTGCGGCGGCTACGGCCAGAGCAGCCGCCTAGTGGAGCAGGAGTATTTAGGTCTTTTTCCCGGTGCTTCACTTTCTGTTGTCTCATAGTCTTGTACATCAGATTTTTTTTGTCCATGTGACACACAACTTATTAGTGAAGAGGAAATGATGAAGTTGTCTCTTATCTCGTACTCATGTATATTAAACCTCGTACTCGTCATCCAGTTAGACTCAAATAATCTTAATAGACATCAAGTTTACTATGAAAAATACTTACTTAACCTAAAAATGTAAGATACAATGCATCGAGTTGGTTGTATATATATAAGCATCTATCATACTAGTACAAACTTTCTTGCAAAATAAAAAATATATACTAGTACAAACTAGCGACACAAAAAAAGCATACTAATACACATTAAGAGATGCTAGTACATCAGATTTTTTGTCCATGTGACACATAACTAATGAAGAGGATACCCCCTAAAACAAAGTAATGAATAGGATAGGATGAAGTTTTCTCTTATCTCGTACTCATGGATACCGTCCCTACACACATCAATACATAGATCATCAAACCTTGTGCTCATCATTCAATTAGACTAAGATAATCTTATAGACATGGAGTCTCGTATATGACAAATAGTACTTGACCTACGAATGAAATTTACAAATGCATCGAGTTAGTTGTATATACACATCTAACATACTAGTACACACTAACGTTAAGAGACGACGCATTGGAAGTGATCTTAGCTAGAGTATTTTTTTTAAAACAGAGCTAGAGTATTAATTAGCTAGCTAGGTAAGCTGTTGATTAGTCCAACAAATTGATCTGGGTTTCAGACTAGTAAACACTCAATTGATTGATGAGTGTGGAGATTATACCACCATTCGTCCACCATATAAACTAAATAAATGAAGAAACAAATTAATCAATTTGTCTGGTTATGCACTACTAACTGGCAAGTTAAGGTCGTGTGATATTAAGGTGGATCGATTTATGGGTGTAAAGTTTTACCACCGAAATTGCTGGACGTCACTTGCACAATTCAGTTATCATTATTAACATCTCATATGAAAACACAAGTTCAAACGTTTTCAAAACTGTAAACAAATGAGTTCAGGATAGATATTGAGCAATTAGGAACTTGGACAAAGGTATAAATGTGACTCTCCCTTCATTTCAAATTATACCATGTTTCTTGATTGATTAAGACAAAGTTTTGGCCAATAATTAGTTGTTAATGTGCCAGGTTGGCATATCTATAACTTGTTATTGACCGCTCTGGCATTCTAGAGAAGAAGAAGCAGAAAGGCGGTAGGCGAAACCGAAAAATGGACTTGCGGAGGAAAATGAGAGACAAGCATGAGGAGAAAAGGGGAAAGTGGAACGGAAAGGGATGCAAATATATCATGGACAAGATGCGGATGAATGTCAGGACCAATAGCTTGGAGAACTACCGGTTAGCCAGGAGAGTTCAGTTTGTGCTCTGTCTTTTGGTTCCTCTTTTGGAATGGGAAGTTTGTGTGCATGTAGCTGAGCGAATGAAAGCAACTAAAGAATACGAAAGTCTCCCAACACCCAAGTCAGTGGCTAAATCCAAAGACAAACATGGATGCCACATATGTTGATTGAAAAATCCACGTCCAGTTAGAACCAGGATGATGTGCCCTTGATGCGGGGTGGCTTGGTATTTAATTATTTAAACAAGGGTAGAATTTTTTTGGTTATTTTTGCAATGTAGTTAGCATTTATATGTTGTTCCATGCATTAAGCTTAATGTTCACCTGATGACTAGTGAAGATTTTGTAAAGCTACTAAATAGTGGCTTAAAGAGACAACAAAAGAAGAAGAAACCTATTTAGTTTACATGTCTCCATCCCTAATCCTAGGCGGCTACGGAAAACTTTCCTCTCTAGACTTCACCGTGAGCCAGTGGATTGGCCTCCCATCTGCCTGTCGCTCCGAAAGCCGGTGGCAGGGAGGGGAATCCCAGTTCCTCCGCTCCAGTTAGTAGTCTACATTAGTTTTTTTTAGTCCTCGCAGGTGCAGCGCTTGGGTGGATGGCAACATTTCTTCTTCGAGTTTGTCTTCCGGGGTTCGACCCTCCCTCAAGTTTGTTTGTTTGGACATAAACAATGGAGGTCCGGCGTAGATTTCTGCCATCTCCTTTGGGTGGTGAGGTTTAGGTTTCTTGTTATGTGGCGAGATTTGATGTCAAGTGCTCCAGATCTATGCAAGAGTTCAACAGCGACGACTACTGCTCCAGAACGTTGGTTCTTAGGGGCACCTGCATAAAGAATTCCCGACTGTCATCGACAAGGTCAAGCCGGCTCCGATAGAGGAGTGGCGACATCGGCGCGGTGGCTCGTTCTGGCAGACGTATTGATCGTTCGGTGGTCTCAAAATCTCAATATAATTTTTTTTATGTTTAAGATGCTTTATACTTTCGGTGAACTTTTACAATTGATCCTCTCTCTCTCTCTCTCTCTCTCTCTCTCTCTCTCTCTCTCTCTCTCTCTCTCTCTCTCTCTTTGTGTGTGTGTGTGTGTACAAGATCTTATCGGTTCATGCAGGTAAACTGTCAAGTACATGTGCAAGTCACTACTTAAGACAAGTACTACTAAACTAAATGCTAACATACATAAACATTAAACTTCACATTAACATGAAAATCATAACGCGGCAACATGTATAAACTACATGCTAGGAAGCATCCTTATGAAAAAGTGGGATTGAACAGTTACATTTGTCAAAAAAATAGAGGTTAAAGAAGAAATACATATAAATCCTTTATATGCTTCAGGAAGAGACAAAAGTAAAGTTAATAGAGAAGTTGGAAGATAATAACTGCATCCTTCGTCCATGCTCAGTTTGTTGCACCTTTAAAATGGGACTTGTTTTTAATGTGGACAACCTGCTTTCCACATCGTCGGAAGGATGCAAGCATCGCCCGCTCGCCACCTGCACGTGTGAGAAGCACCTTCATCCTCTCTGTCTCCGGTCGCCCGCGATCGATCTCTCCCTATGTATCCGTCTCAAGAAATGGTGGCATTCTAGCAGTGACACATAAAAATCGGTGACAAATCAATGCTTGGAGGAGAAGGGAAAAAACGAGGTCGCGGAGAGGAGGATTCTTGCCAGCCGCCCGGCGAGAGGTGGAGTTGTGTGCGGAGGACGAGCATTGAAGATGAACATGTCCAGCAGTGGCTGCTAAGGCACAACAATATACCGGAGTAGTAAACATTTAGGCCCATTTTACTTCTGGCCATATTTCATGGAATCAGACGGGTCCTTTAATATGTACCAGGCTTGTTTCCCTCTTGTCTGCAAATAACTAACCAACGGTTACCCCTTGCGGGCGACCTCCTGGGGTCATTTTTGGTGGTCTGGGAGTGCATCAAGTGGTGTGTTTAGTCGTCACTACATGTTGCGTGCTGGATGCTTTCTCTGGATTCTTTATTTTTATTTTTTTGATGCATTTTTGGGTTTTAAATGGGTTTATTTTTCGGGGATTTTCAGCTTTTTGGTTTTCGCCTATTTTCCCTAGGTTTTGGAGTTTTTTTTGCGCAGAAAAATATGTGCTGGCACGGGAAGCACTGATTTGCTTCACGTGGAAGCACTAATTTGCTTCCGCGAGAAGCGCATAGATTTGTTTCCGCGTTGTGCTTCTCCAAAAAAAAATCACAGCATATGCTTCCAAAAAAAAGTGAAAAAGCACAACCATGTTTCCAGGCTCCAGTTTTTTTCTTCCTTTTTGGTATTCATTTTTTTTGCACTAACATGTTTTTGTCTTCTTTTTTTGGGGTTTTTTTTATCTTTCGGTATCGTTTTCTCACGGATTTCATTTTTTTCGTGAAAAAAGTCCATCGAAACCTATTAACATAGGATCTAGTTTCGAAGATCTCGACGCGAGAAATTCAACAATGAAAACGGTTCTATATCTGGATGCAGGGTTCAAGAGATAAAACGTTTAAAAAACGTAAAAAAGAAAGTTTGTAGGTTGCGACAAGTGACGCACACA
>NC_041392.1:147508552-147549682 GCF_002162155.2 Triticum dicoccoides
AATGGTTGTTTGCATTTTATTACAAGCTTTGTATCTGCAAGTTGCACCTTATATCGGGCCTAAATGCCATAGTCTCCGCCACGTCTACTAAGCTATACAACGTGGGCCTGAATTAGCAAGTTTGAGTGGCCCTAATTACCAAAGACGACAGCATTAGCACTCAACTTCCAATAAGTCGCCACGAGGATTATTGTATACTCACGTTTTGTCCCACATCCAAGGCTGAAGCAGCCTCGAGAGGAGAGCTGACTATTTAGACGCCATTGACTATTTAGACGCTAGGGCGACGTAAAAACTTACTTACCTTTTTTTTACTTAGCTAAATGGGTCAATAAGAGATCAAGAAGTCTCATGGCCTAGATCAATGGCCTACATTGCACGTTGTAGGAGCACTGGTTTACCATCTGCCTACCGGTAGAGTGGACGTTTATTGTAGAGAGGTTATGTGTTTGGCGTGGCCCCTACCAATTCTTGAATTAAAAACAAATGCACTAATAATGATTGTAAACACTTCAAATCGAACTACTCCCCCCGTTTCTTTCTTACTTCACATACAAAATTTGTCTTAAGTCAAATTTCATAAAATTTGACCAAATTTACATACAAAATTATCAACATCTACAATACTAGATATGTACAATTCAATGATACATCTAATGGTATCGATTTTATATTGTGAATGTTGATATTTTTCTATAATCTTAATCAAACTTTACTAAGTTTGACTTAAGACAAATCTTATATGCGGACTAAAAAGAAATAGAGGGAGTACTGCCCATGAATTGATTCTAATTCTATCAATAACTTTAGGAGTAACTCTAGGACGTATGGATTGCCATTTCCAAGGAATATACATAATCCAGTGCTCAACAATGGCCAAGGTTTCCTTTTCTTAGACCTCATGAGTGGTGACCAATAGCCGTGTGCACACAAAGTCATGAGTTAGCATCCAGTACTCTGAGAAGAAAAAAGGTAGCATCCGGTAATCAGATTACAGGTTCAGAAAAAGCCATCTCAATGGATGCTGGATACAGCAAATGAACAACATCTGAAAGTAACTACCAGATCCACACTCAATCTCCTTTCCAACTAGTCTCACTGAAGCTAGTACAAAACACTACTACTTGGAACAGGATTGTAGCATATACACCACTAAAACACCACCTGCCACTAGAACAGATGCCACATTACCACTACTACAAAACTAGGAACAGGTTTCTTGCATACACCAATAGAACAAATGCCACAGTACCACTACACCAACATATAATACACAGATTAAATGAGTTAAAGATGGTCTCATGTCACCACTCACAACAGAAACAGGACCAAGCAACACGAACTTCCATACTACACGAGCCAACACAGAGATTGACTCCTGGGGGGCTTACACCGGCTCTATGAGGTTCTAAAACTGCTTCGCTGGCCTCTGCCGCAAATCCCTCCTTAACTGGAAATGCCATTACAGAAACCTTCAGGTTCCTCTGAAGCGCAGCAGAGACCACATGTCGTGTGAGCGTGATCACACCATTAGCGTCAACAGGCAACCCACCATCTTCAAAGTCAAGTAACTTGACTTGCAGGGTGTCATCCCTACTGGAGGCAGCACTAAATACACCCCGAAAGCCATCCGGCCACGACCCGCCAATGATTCTTATAAAGACCGTGGCCTCCACCGAGTGATAAATGTGATCAAAATTAATTTCCAGCGTGCTAAGCCTGCTAGGGAAGACACTTTGAGGACAGGCTCCAGCTCTAAACACCACAACAAGAGCACTTAAATCTTTATCCTCAGATTCAGTAGCGCCCTTCACTTTGAGCGATACCTCAAGGTATGTAGGATCATATGACACGACAATGGCACGGGTCGGACCCGACAGTGCTAGGTAGCAATCCTGCATGCGCATGCGTAGAATAACAGTTAACTAAATGATAATGTTCATTTCATCAGATGTTAAAGACAAAACCAAGAGAGGAGTTAAATACGAACATCCTGGGTGATGGTTTGGCAGTCAGTCCGCGGCCGGTGGAAAATAATATTGCGCTTACGATCCAAGTAATCACGCGCGGCAACGATACCAAACACCTGCAGTGGCCAGTGCAAGCCCCCGTTGATTGCTGCAACTTTGACTGACATAATCTGCAGAGTGTCCATGGCCTTGGCCGAGCAATCCGAAGCAGGATTCACATGACGCATGGAAGGGATAGATGCTGCATAGATTGACCACATCACATGTAAATAAAGCAGGTAATTAGTTAGCTACAGGAGATAAATTCAGATCCATTGATGTATATGCTGCAACTTATCTTATCAAATTGAGTGACAAGCAGAACATACGAGGACGTTCGTGAGCAAGGATCAAGGAAAGTGATTGAGCGGGGAGGGGGCTTACTGGTTTGGTCGAAGGTAACACCACAGGGAGCTAGGTATCTTCTCCACATAGAGCGAAACTTGGCAGCGAGCCATTCTTCCTCGCATTGTGTCGGTGCAGTCTCCTCCTCGTCATCTCCAACTTCATCTTTCGCCGCAGCAGCTTCCTCGGCCGATTTTTTAGCCATGGACTAGGCAATAAGCCTGGCCCTTTCTTCAGGCGTCATGTTTCTTATCATCTCGTCCCCTTCAGCCATCATCTTTGCTATCCTCGCAGCCGTCACCTTGGCTGGTTTTTGAGGCTTGGCCTTGGGTTTCTTCGTCGCCGCCATCGGCTTCGCTCTCTCGATCGGCCTCAGCGGCTTCTTCTCCAGCCACGCCTCGTTCAACAATCCGATTCCTCTGATTTCGTTTTGTCGCCTGAATCTGAATCTCAAATTTCTCCAGAGCACCGTGGGCACGGTCGGTCGGTCGATCGATCGCAGTCGCCGCCGCCGCTCTCCGTGGGTTATAAAAGGAGAAAACCGTAGAGAGATCGAGGGTTCGTGCTGGCCAGCGTATTAATTGGAACGCGATCGGCTCAAGAAACTGCCTCCGATTCAAATTCGGCGTCGATGTCGGAGAGCTCGCTCTCAGCGCCGGTTTAGGCATTTTTTTTTCTGAGCGAACGCCGGTTTAGGCTTCTGGCGCTCCAAGGAGACGCCTAGCGGGCCGGGCCAAGCAATTCTTGGATCGGGAACATGACGCTCGAAGGAATTCAAATTGGTCGATATTCTTTACCCTAAAAAACTGGTCGATATTCTTTTTCTAAAAGAAAAAACTGGTCGATTTCTAAAGAAAAAAAACTGATGGATCCTCTGCTCAAAAGGAAAAACAAAACTGATCGATCGAAGTCACCTAAAAAAGCCCTGAATGATCAAACTTGCCTCCTTGAAAAAAGATCTGCTCAATCCACCAATCGTTTCTCTAATGTCCGCGGCGTTCTATGTCTCTGCCACGCGTCTTTATGGCAGCGCACCACATCTCTTCTTTCATCCTTATTATCTTCACTAAAACGCTAGCCACATATATTCTTGTAACTGGACTCATATTTCAAAAGGCACACTGAAACCAACGGTTTGTTGCCCACCCACCAGGAGAGAACCGTGAGGGAGGGCAACGACAACGACACAACCTCCATCGTTGGTGGCCTCCCAGACCACGGTGGGGTGACAAGGGCGGCCGACCCGAGTTGTCGCCGTCGAAGCCACCCAGGTAGTGCTGACAGGAAGAGCCATGTCTGGCGAGCCCAGGAGAGGCTGGGACCACGACACAACAAGTCCATGGAGAACGATGCGTGTCCTCCTAGCCGCCTTCGCGGCGGCGTTATCCCGGCCGGAGGTCCTCGTCGCCGGCGGCAAAGCCGGTGCAAGACCAGCGTCAAGGCACGGTCGGGTCGGCTTCGCGCAACGAAAGACGCCCGTGCCTACTAGGCTGTGCGTTCGCACGCCGACAAGTTTCTGCAACAACGACGAAGTTGCAAAACGGCGACACCACGACAGTGCTGCCGCGACATCCTTTTCATTGCAAGAAAAACCTGCAACATCATTCATGTTGCAAAAGTTCTTTCCGCAACATCAACTCTGTTGCAAAAAGGTGAAGCTGAAGAAAAAAAAATCTATAACACAACTTCTGTTACAGATGTTTCTGCAATATATGAGCTCAGTTGAAAGGAGTTGGGTCGTTGGATAACGCCAGATCTAATGGCTGCAGGGGGAGATATGCAATTCTCTTCTTAATTAATGGATGAAAGTGATAGTTTTATCTAGAAAATACTTACCATTATCTTATGGAATTCTTTTACACAATAGTAAGGGGGCTGCTACGCGTCCACCGGCTGATCTTTTTAAAAGATCGGTCGGGTCGTGCACCGTCAGATCCTATGTCCATCGAGGGCCGAGTGGCGTTCTTCATCTTTGCAACACAGGTAATGTTGCAGAAACATTTGCATCAAAGGTCGTGCCGCAAAAATCTTTGCAACAAAGGTCATGTTGCAGAAAACTTTTGCTACATAGGTCAGGTTGCGGAATTTTTTCTTCGTCTTTCTGCAACATAGGTACTGTTGCGAAAGAAACTTTTGCAACAAAGGTCATATTGCAGAAAACTTTTACAACATAGGTTAGATTGCAGATTTTTTTTCTTCTTCGTCTTCTTGCAACATAGGGACTGTCGCGGAAGAAACTTTTGCAACAGAGGTCATGTTGCAGAAAACTTTTACAACATTTTTTTTCTTTTGTGCATCATTTTTGCAACATAGTTGATGTTGTTGAATTTTTTGCAACGAAGATGATGCTGCATAAACGCCGCCCACCCTTGCCGACGCATGTCGCAGCATCGTCGCCGCCATCAACTCTATCGAAGACTCCCCTTGGTCGATCGATCTCCGTCGCCGCCGCTCTTTGAGGGAACGCAATCGAAGCAAGCAGCCGTTCCCGATTCGAACTCAAGCACCGACCGATGCACGTATAAGCTGCAGCTTATTGGGCCTGGATTACTACTAATAGACACGGTGGGCCTGAGTTAGCAGGTTTGTGGCCCTTCTTGTACCTTTGCTAAAAGAAAAACCAGGATTCTTGTACGGACGTTTAGTCCCACATCGGGGACTTGAGCATCATCGGGAGCTACAGCCGACTATTTAGACGCCACCAAGGGCTCCCTTGAAACTCACTTACCTGGACGGGGTCGATGAGAGATCAAGAAGTCTCATGGCCTAGATCAGTGGCCTACATTGCACCTTGTGGGCGCACTGGTTTACCATCTCCCTCTGGGAGAGTGGACGTCGTAATTTGTTGCAGAGGGGGTACGCGTTCGCGCGGCCCCTACCAACACTTAAACTGAAAAATTACCTGTTATTCAAAGATTTCAAGCAGAAATATCAAACTATTCAGTATCAACAAAGATGATGCAACAACAGATGAGCACACATAATTCAGTTCACCCAGTTTAGGACACACTAACTGCGATCTCCTTCTCTTAGACCTCACGAGTGGTGGCCGATAGCCGTGCGGGAGACTAAGTTATGTCCTGCCTGGTTAGACCATATGCTCATAGCATCAGTAACGAGATAAATTCAGAGACATCGTGTTATCTCACTGTGAGTTATTCGTAGGGCGCTTTGACCAAACTTTTGATGCCCACATGAAAAGGCTGGTGATGCCAGAGGCTGCTCCAAATCCTGACTGGATGTCCGCAATCAACTCACGGACTTCTCTCACAGTAGTAGCCACCAATGGCTCACCTACTGCTTTGTTCCGGTTAGCCACCCCCTGAGCGGTTCCTAAAAAACGGAACAAATGCTAAGGCAAAAAACCTTGGGCATGGTTCTTAAGCCATGTTAGAAGTTTTTTTTGCTGGGTAAGCCATGTACTCCCTCCATTCCTAAATACAAGTCTTTGTAGAGATTTCACTAGGTGGACTACATACGGAGCAAAATGAATGAATCTACACTTAAAATGCATCTATATACATCCGTATGTGGTTCATAGTGAAATCTCTACAAAGACTTATATTTAGGAACGGATGGAGTAGAAGTTAATGCCACCAGAGCAGAGATCACCTTGTTGGGCTGAGGTTGCCAGCTGGCGAAGTTGAGCGTCAGCTGTATGAACAATGCTCAAGGAACTCCTCACAACCTTCGTCAATTCTTGACTGATCTAGGGAATGGTTATATTGTTAGTTATCCAGAAATTATCCCCTATTAAGGAATTTGAGCTCTTTTACACAACACACTGTAATACTGCAAAAGTTGCCAACATGTGTGGACACAAAGTCACGATCTAGTACTCTTGAGAAGAAAAAAAGGCAGCATCCAGTAATCAGAATACAATCTCAGAAAAGAGTTATGTCTGTGGATGGCAGATACAGCAAGTGAACAATATCTGGAATTAACTACCATAGCCAAAAGTAATTACACATCCAGGTCACTTCGAGTCAATGCAGTTTCATATATGCAAATCAGCCGATCATCTAATAATATATATAAAAGAAAAGATTCACTTCGAGTTAATGCAGTTTCATATATGCAAATCAGCCGATCATCTAATAATATATATAAAAGAAAAGATTAAAGGAAACAGGTGTGAGAAGTGTTTAGTTACTTGCCTTAGGTCACTGAGATCAACACTCAAGGCACCGATCTCTTTTGCAACTAGTCTCACTGAAGCCATACTTTCAGGAAGCTTCTCTCTTGTGAGGTCAAATGACTTTTCAAGAGACTCTGCTGCCCTCTTACAGTCCTGAAAATGTTTAGCATATCAATATCCATAGTTGCTACATGTTTCATTTAGAAGTTTTAAGTTTTACCGAATGGACCAACCTACCAACATGGAGGGAATCGCCGAAAAGAATATGAAGCTGGCAGATATTGCAACCTACATAAGATAGTAACTGTGATCAACAGAGACAGTAGGCTCCCGACGCTGACAAGCGCAAATTAAAGATGGGAGCCAAATTATCCAGAATAAACCTGACAAGATATGGTTCTATATAAGAAGTATTCTTCACAAGAGAAACTGCGACTTTCACTTGGATGAACCATGCTCGTGCAGTTTTCCCATCACTATTTTTTTTACCAACATATACGTTTGCAATGATTTTTTCTTATCAGAACTATTTAATTGACAAAAGCACTTTCGCTTGTATGGGAAGTGCTCCTGCATCCAAACTAAGTACCTGCGCACCTAGAAAGAAACTCAAAATATGCATACATATTATTTATGGACTGGGTCAGTGACTGAATTTTCTGCAACTTAACTTGCGGCGTGCTATTTTCAGATTGGAAAATGGAGAGCATTTGGCTTCCGTTTTTCCCCCGCAGGAGGACTGCTGACTTCCTTGATATGTCAATTAATAAACAATCTAAAGTCATGAATATTCGTACTACAAGTATCCATTGTAATCAGGGTACAAAACTTCAGCCTATATCTGTCATAAGCCAATCCCTAACGTACGTGCAGCACGTAGATGCATTCCAAACATGCTTTCAGTTTCGAGTAAGTTTTCCACCCTGAACATTGCTTTAAAAGAGACCCGTTGGGCACACAAAAACATAAGTTGGTTAGGAATCTGAATCTGCTATGCCTGCATTATTTCAGTGCAGTGACACTAGTCTACCATGCGTTAGTTAGCAAAAATCATCTGAGCGAGCGGTTTTGGATAAAGCTCTGGATTAAGAGCTTGATACGAGCTTTAAAATGAGGAGCACGGGGCAGGGGGCCGTACCGCGGAAGCAGCGACGGAGAGGAGGAGGAGGAGGCCGCCGCCGTCTGGGGGTCGGACAGAGGCGGGCGGGGAGGGAGCGGCCACGGAGGCGAGGCGCAGGCTCGAAGCATCCGGGGACTCAGCCGACTGATACTTCGTGGCAGCTCTGCATCTGCTGGACCCGAGCAGGAGACGGCCGCGCGGGCGGAGGAGGCAGGCGGAGGTGGTCGGGAGCTTGGGGTTGGGGGCTTCGGCGTGGCGAGGAAGAGGAAGGGACAACATCTGGTAGTCGCGAGTTCGAGTGATGGAAACGGAAGAATGTCTATGTCTAATGCCAAAACGGAGGCCGAGCTCATAAGAAGTACTCCCCCTTAAAGAAATATAAAAGTGTTTAGACACTATGGAGTATGTGTGTACATTTTCATTATGAAATATGTTAAAATGAGGACTTCAAAGAAATAAATATGTGGCTTTTTAGCACATGCATTGTTCACTCTATAAGAACAAATTAAAGTTCTGATCAAGTCAAGAGAACAAATCAAGCTCACCTAGGTTCGGAGAACGGCAAATGGAGCTGCACATGCGTTGGCTAAACTGGGTGTGAGTTCTAGTGATTCGGTTTTTTGGGACTTGGTCCCCCAAATTGTATTCTTAGCATTGTTTCAGACGAAATTCCTAATTTAGTTTAATAAAGTTGGGTTGGAACTTTCAAAAAAAAATCCATGATTTTTGTATGCAGCTCACAATTCAAGGTATTTCACCGTGAAATTTTACACACATATACACTACATCCTTGTTGTGTGTATATTTGTTTTTAGAATTTTTTAAAACTAAAATGTTTGCTTTTGAATGTTTTAAAATTTCAGTCTCTATGGAGCTTGGCCTTCAAATCGCCCTCATGGCACCACAAAGATTTTTAGATCATGGATATTCCATAGCAACGGGATAGCTCAGTCAACAGGCACTTTAATGTTAAGACTTAAGACACATCATCACGCAAAGCTAGCCCTTAAAATTCAGACTGGGCCTTTAGCTGTTAGATGCCTTTCTTCATATGTAGGTCTTTGTCTTGGTAGGGATGTTCTCTCCAGGTCAAGTATGAGTCCATTCACACTCCTCTCTGTAAAATGTTCTATGTAAAATGTTGCCAAGTGAATAAAAATATTTTTATGTTTAAAAAATAAATAAATTAATAAAGGTAAGGCGATTCAGAGCCACAAGGATTCTTGTACTCCCGTTATGTCTCATATCGAAGGCTCAAGCACCCTCGAGAGGAGAGCTGACTATTTAGACTCCAGGCAGGGTGGCCTAGAAACTTACTTACCGACGGGGTTAAGAAGAGATCAAGAAAGTCTCATGGCCTATGATACGTCTCCAATGTATCTATAATTTGATTGTTCCATGTTATTATATCATCTGTTTTAGATGTTTAATGGGCTTTATTATGCACTTTTATATTATTTTTGGGACTAACCTATTAACCGAAGACCCAGTGCAAATTGTTGTTTTTTTGCCTATTTCAGTGTTTCGCAGAAAAAGAATATCAAACGGAATCCAAACGAAATGAAACCTTCGTGAGGATCTTTTTTGAAACAAACGCAATCTAGGAGACTTGGAGTGGACATCAAGGAAGCAGCGAGGCGGCCACGAGGTAGGGCGGCGCGCCCCCCACCCTCGTGGGCCCCTCGCAGCTCCACCGACCTACTTCTTTCGCCTATATATACTCTTATACCCTGAAAACATCCAGGGGAGCCAAGAAACCACTTTTCCACCGCCGCAACCTTCTGTACCCGTGAGATCCCTTCCGAGGACCTTTTCTGGTGATCTGTCGAAGGGGGATTCGATCACAGAGGGCTTCTACATCAACACCATAGCCTCTCTGATGATGTGTGAGTAGTTTACCACAGACCTTCGGGGTCCATAGTTATTAGCTAGATGGCTTCTTCTCTCTCTTTAGATCTCAATACAAAGTTCTCCTTGATGTTCTTGGAGACCTATTCGATGTAACTCTTTTTGCGGTGTGTTTGCCGAGATCCGATGAATGTGGGTTTATGATTAAGATTATCTATGAACAATATTTGATTCTTCTCTGAATTCTTACATGCATGATTTGATATCTTTGCAAGTCTCTTAGAATTATCAGTTTGGTTTGGCCTACTAGATTGATCTTTCTTGCAATAGGAGAAATGCTTAGCTTTAGGTTCAATCTTGTGGTGCTCGATCCCAGTGATAGAAAGGGAACCGACACGTATTGTATTGTTGCCATTGAGGATAAAAAGATGGGGTTTATATCATATTGCTTGAGTTTATCCCTCTACATCATGTCATCTTGCCTAATGCGTTACTTTGTTCTTATGAACTTAATACTCTAGATGCATGCTGGATAGCGGTCGATGTGTGGAGTAATAGTAGTAGATGCAGAATCATTTCAGTGTACTTGACACGGACGTGATGCCTATGTTCATAATCATGCCTAGATATCATCATAACTATGCGCTTTTCTATCAATTGCTCGGCAGTAATTTGTTCACCCACCGTAATATATGCTATCTTGAGAGAAGACACTAGTGAAACCTATGGCCCCCGGGTCTACTTTACATCATATAAGTTTCCGATCTACAACTCTAGTTTACTATTTATTTTCCAATCTTTACTTTTTAATCTATACAACAAAAATTCCCAAAATATTTATCTTATTATCTCTATCAGATCTCACTTTCGTAAGTGACCATGAAGGGATTGCCAACCCCTTTATTGCGTTGGTTGCGAGGTTCTTGTTTGTTTATGCAGGTACTAGATGACTTGCGTGTAGTCTCCTACTGGATTGATACATTGGTTCTCAAAAACTAAGGGAAATACTTACGCTACTTTGCTGCATCACCCTTTCCTCTTCAAGGGAAAACCGACGCATGCTCAAGAGGTAGCAAGAAGGATTTCTGGCGCCGTTGCCGGGGACATCTACGCCAAGTTAAGATACCAAGTACCCATCACAAACTCTTATCCCTCGCATTATATTATTTGCCATTTGCCACTCGTTTTCGTCTCCCCCACTTCACCCTTGCCGTTTTATTCGCCTCTTTATTGTTTGCCCTTTTTTCGTTCGCCTTCTTTCGCTTGCCTCTTGTGTAACTGTTTGTTGGATTGATTGTTTGTCACGATGGCTCAAGATAATACTAAATTATGTGACTTTTCCAATACCAACAATAATGATTTTATTATCACTCCGATTGCTCCTCTTACCGATGCTGAATCTTGTGAAATTAATACTGCTTTGCTGAATCCTGTCATGAAAGATCAATTTATTGGCCTTCCTAGTGAAGATGCCGCTACCCATCTAAACAGTTTTGTTGATTTATGTGATATGCAAAAGAAGAAAGATGTGGATAATGATATTGTTAAATTGAAGTTATTTCCGTTTTCGCTTAGAGATCATGCTTAAACTTGGTTCTCTTCTTTGCCTAAAAATAGTATTGATTCATGGAATGACTGCAAAGATGCTTTTATCTCTAAGTATTTTCCTCCCGCTAATATCATCTCTCTTAGAAATGATATTATGATCTTTAAGCAACTTGATCATGAGCATTTTGCACAAGCTTGGGAGAGGATGAAATTAATGATATGTAATTGCCCTACACATGATTTGAATTTATGGATGATTATACATAATTTTTATGCTAGATTGAATTTTTCTTCTAGAAATATTTTAGATTCGGCCGCGGGAGGCACTTTTATGGAAATCACTTTAGGAGAAGCTACTAAACTCCTAGATAATATTATGGTTAATTATTCTCAATGGCACACCGAAAGATCTACTAATAAAAAGTTCATGCGATTGAAGAGATTAATGTTTTGAGTGGAAAGATGGATGAACTTATAAAATTGATTGCTAATAAGAGTGCTTCTTCTGATCCTAATGATATGTCTTTGTCCACTTTGATTGAGAATAATAATAAATCTATGGATGTGAATTTTGTTGGTAGGAACAATTTTGCTAACAACGCATATAGACGAAATTTTAATTCTAGGCCGTTTCATAGTAATTCCTCTAATAATTATGGTAATTCCTACAACAACTCTTATGGAAATTTTAATAAGATGCCCTCTGATTTTGAGACTAGTGTTAAATAATTTATGAATTCGCAAAAGAATTTCAATGCTTTGCTTGAAGAAAATTGCTTAAGATTGATGAGTTTGGCTAGGAACGTGGATAGAATTTCTCTTGATGTTGATTCTTTGAAACTTAGATCTATTCCACCTAAGCATGATATCAATGGTTCTCTCAAAGCCATGAGAATTTCCATTGATGAGTGCAAAGAAAGAACCGCTAGGATGCGTGTTAAAAAATATTGCTTTGTGAAGGTGTGTTCTTCTAGTTTTCATGATAATAATGATGAAGATCTAAACGTGATTCGTGTGTCTCCTATTAAATCTTTGTTTGCCAATATGAATCTTAATAAAGATGAGACTGGAGATGAGTCAACTTTAGTTAGAAGGTGTGCCAATGATTCAGAATTTTTAGATCTTGATGCAAAAATTGGTAAAGATTGAAGAGGTCAAAACTTTACATAGCAATGAACCCACCATTTTGGATTTCAAGGAATTTAATTATGATAATTGCTCTTTGATAGATTGTATTTCCTTGTTGCAATCCGTGCTAAATTCTCCTCATGCTTATGATCAAAATAAAACTTTTACTAAACATATCATTGATGCTTTAATGCAATCCCATAAAGAAAAGCTTGAAGTAGAAGTTTCTATCCCTAGAAAACTTTATGATGAGTGGGGACATACTATTAAAATTAAGATTAAATATCATGAATGCTATGCTTTATGTGATTTGGGTGCTAGTGTTTCCATGATTCCCAAAACTTTGTGTGATGTGTTGGGTTTCTGTGAATTTGATGATTGTTCTTTAAATTTGCATCTCGCAGATTCCACCATTAAGAAACCTATGGGAAGGATTAGTGATGTTATTATTGTTGCAAATAGGAATTATGTGCCTGTAGATTTCATTGTTCTTGATATAGATTGCAATCCTACATGTCCTATTATTCTTGGTAGACCTTTCCTTTGAACGATTGGTGCAATTATTGACATGAAAGAAGGAAATATTAGATTCCAATTTCCATTAAGGGAAGGCATGGAACACTTTCCTAGAAAGAAATTAAATTACCTTATGAATCTATTATGAGAGCCACATATGGATTGCATACCAAAGATGACAATACCTAGATCTATTCTTGTTTTTTTATGCCTAGCTAGGGGTGTTAAACGATAGTGCTTGTTGGGAGGCAACCCAATTTTATTTTTGTTCCTCTCTTTTTATTCCTATTTAGTAATAAATAAATCATCTATATTCTGTTATGATTGTTTTTTATGTTTTAATTAGTGTTTGTGCCAAGTAAAGCCTTTAGGATCTTCTTGGATGATTGTTATTTGATCTTCTTGAAAAAGAACAAAAAATATGTGCTCACGAGAATAATTTTAATTTTTAACCAGAGAGTGATAAAATACTGATTCCAACTGCAGTAGATCAATATACAAATTATTTAGGACTTCCTAATTTCTCAGGATTTTTGGAGTTATAGAAGTATTCTAAACTCACATATTACTACATACTGTTCTGTTTTTGACAGATTCTGTTTTTCGTGTGTTGCTTGCTTATTTTGATGAATCTATGGCTAGTATCGGGGGGTATGAACCATAGAGAAGTTGGAATGCAGTAGATTTAACACCAAAATAAATAAAAAATGAGTTTATCACAGTTCCTTAAGGTGGTGATTTGTTTTCTTATACTAACGGAGCTCATGAGATTTTCTGTTGAGTTTTGTGTTGTGAAGTTTTCAAGTTTTTGGGTAAAGATTTGATGGATTTCGGAACAAAGAGTGACAGGAGCCTAAGGTTGGGGATGCCCAAGGCACCCCAAGGTAAAATTCAAGGACAACCAAAAGCCTAAGCTTGGGGATGCCCCGGAAGGCATCCCCTCTTTCGTCTTCATCTATTGGTAACTTTACTTGAGGCTATATTTTTATTCACCACATGATATGTGTTTTGCTTGGAGCGTCTTGTATGATTTGAGTCTTTACTTTTTAGTTTACCACAATCATCCTTGCTGTACACACCTTTTGGGAGAGATACACATGAATCAGAATTTATTAGAATACTCTATGTGCTTCAGTTATACCTTTTGAGCTAGATAATTTTGCTCTAGTGCTTCACTTATATCTGTTTAGAGCACGGTGGTGGTTTTATTTTATAGAAATTATTGATCTCTCATGCTTCACTTATATTATTTTGAGAGTCTTTTAGAACAGTATAGTAATTTGTTTTGGTTATGAAATCAGTCCTATATGATAGACATCCAAGATAGGTATAATAAAAACCTTCATATAGAGTGCATTAAATGTTATGAGAAGCTTGATACTTGATAGTTATTTTGAGATATAAAGATGATAATATTAGAGTTGTGCTAGTTGAGTAATTGTGGAATTGAGAAATACTTGTGTTGAAGTTGGCAAGTCCCGTAGCATGCACGTATGGTAAAAGTTGTGTGACAAATTTGAAGCATGGGGTGTTCTTTGATTGCTTTCCTTATGAGTGGCGGTCGGGGACGAGCGATGGTCTTTTCCTACCAATCTATCCCCCTAGGAGCATCCGTGTAGTGCTTGGTTTTGATGACTTGTAGATTTTTGCAATAAGTATGTGAGTTCTTTATGACTAATGTTGAGTCCATGGATTATATGCACTCTCACCCTTCCATCATTGCTAGCCTCTTCGGTACCATGCATTGCCCTTTCTCACCTCGAGAGTTGGTGCAAACTTCGCCGGTGCATCCAAACCTCGTGATATGGTACACTCTATCACACATAAGCCTCCTCGCATCTTCCTCAAAACAGCCACCATACCTACCTATTATGGCATTTCCATAGCCATTCCGAGATATATTGCCATGCAACTTTCCATCGTTCCGTTTATTATGACACGCTCCATCATTGTCATATTGCCTTGCATGATCATGTAGTTGACATCGTATTTGTGGCAAAGCCACCTTCATAATTCTTCCATACATGTCACTCTTGATTCATTGCATATCCCGGTACACCGCCGGAGGCATTCACATAGAGTCATATTTTGTTCTAAGTATCGAGTTGTAATTCTTGAGTTGTAAGTAAATAAAAGTGTGATGATTTTCATTATTAGAGCATTGTCCCATGTGAGGAAAGTTCTTTGAAAAAAAGAGAAAGGCCATAAAAAAGAGAGGCCAAAGAAAAGAAAAATAAAAAAAGAGAAAAAGAGAGAAGGGGCAATGTTACTATCCCTTTTCCACACTTTTGCTTCAAAGTAGCACCATGACCTTCATGATAGAGAGTCTCTTATGTTGTCACTTTCATATACTAGTGGGAATTTTTCATTATAGAACTTGGCTTGTAGATTCCAATAATGGGCTTCCTCAAAATGCCCTAGGTCTTCGTGAGCAAGCAAGTTGGATGCACACCCACTTAGTTTCTTTTGTTGAGCTTTCATATATTTATAGCTCTAGTGCATCCGTTGCATGGCAATCCCTACTCCTTGCATTGACATCAATTGATGGGCATCTCCATAGCCCGTCGATTAGCCGCGTCAATGTGATACTTTATCCCCTTTTGTCTTCTCACACAACCTCCATCATCATATTCTATTTCACCCATAGTGCTATGTCCATGGATCGCGCTCATATATTGCGTGAAAGTCGAAAGAGTTTGAAAAGGCTAAAGTATGAAACAATTGCTTGGCTAGTCATCGGGGTTGTGCATGTTGGGAGCATTTTGTGTGACGAAAATGAAGCATGGCCAAACTATATGATTTTGTAGGGATAAGCTTTCTTTCGCTATGTTATTTTGATAAGACATGATTGCTTGGTTATCATTGCTTGAAGTATTATTATTTTCATGTCAATATTAAACTTCTATCTAGAATCTTCCGGATCTAAACATTCAAGCCGCAATAAAGAGAAATACATTGAAAATTATGTTAGGTAGCATTCCACATCAAAATTTCTGTTTTTATCATTTACCTACTCGAGGACGAGCAGGAATTAAGCCTGGGGATGCTTGATACGTCTTCAACGTATCTATAAATTTTTATTGTTCCATGCTATTATATTTTCTGTTTTGGATGTTTAATGGGCTTTATTATGCACTTTTATATTATTTTTGGGACTAACCTATTAACCGAAGGCCCAGTGCAAATTGCTGGTTTTTTCCTATTTCAGTGTTTCGCAGAAAAGGAATATCAAACGGAATCCAAACGGAATGAAACCTTCGCGAGGATCTTTTTTGGAACAAACACAATCCAAGAGACTTGGGGTGGACGTCAAGGAAGTAGCGAGGCGGCCACGAGGTAGGGCGGCGCGCCCCCCGCCCTCGTGGGCCCCTCTTAGCTCCACCAACCTACTTCTTTCGCCTATATATACTCTTATACCCTGAAAACATCCAGGGGAGCCAAGAAACCACTTTTCCACCGCCGCAACCTTCTGTACCCGTGAGATCCCATCTGGGAACCTTTTCTGGCGATCTGCCGAAGGGGGATTCGATCACGGAGGGCTTTTACATCAACACCATAGCCTCTCCAATGATGTGTGAGTAGTTTACCACAGACCTTCGGGTCCATAGTTATTAGCTAGATGGCTTCTTCTCTCTCTTTGGATCTCAATACAAAGTTCTTCTCGATGTTCTTGGAGATCTATTCGATGTAATTCTTTTTGCGGTGTGTTTGCCGAGATCCGATGAATTGTGGGTTTATGATTAAGATTGTCTATGAACAATATTTGATTCTTCTCTGAATTCTTATATGCATGATTTGATATCTTTGCAAGTCTCTTAGAATTATCAGTTTGGTTTGGCCTACTAGATTGATCTTTCTTGCAATGGGAGAAGTGCTTAGCTTTGGGTTCAATCTTGCGGTGCTCGATCCCAGTGATAGAAAGGGAACCGACACGTATTGTATTGTTGCCATCGAGGATAAAAAGATGGGGTTTATATCATATTGCTTGAGTTTATCCCTCTACATCATGTCATCTTGCCTAATGCGTTACTCTGTTCTTTTGAACTTAATACTCTAGATGCATGCTGGATAGCGGCCGATGCGTGGAGTAATAGTAGTAGATGCAGAATCATTTCAGTATACTTGACACGGACGTGATGCCTATGTTCATGAGCATGCCTAGATATCATCATAACTATGCGCCTTTCTATCAATTGCTCGGCAGTAATTTGTTCACCCACCGTAATATATGCTATCTTGAGAGAAGCCACTAGTGAAACCTATGGCCCCCAGGTCTACTTTATATCATATAAGTTCTAGTTTACTATTTATTTTGCAATCTTTACTTTTCAATCTATACAACAAAAATAACAAAAATATTTATCTTATTATCTCTATCAGATCTCACTTTCGTAAGTGACCGTGAAGGGATTGACAACCCCTTTATCGCGTTTGTGGCGAGGTTCTTGTTTGTTTGTGCAGGTACTAGGTGACTTGCATGTAGTCTCCTACTGGATTGATACCTTGGTTCTCAAAAATTGAGGGAAATACTTACGCTACTTTGTTGCATCACCCTTTCCTCTTCAAGGGAAAACCAACGCATGCTCAAGAGGTAGCAGCCTAGAACAATGGCCTACATGGCATTTTGTAGACACACTAGTTTATCGAGTGTATGTTATAATTTGTGGTAGAGGGGGTATGAGTTCGCGTGACCCCTACCAATTCTTGAATTCAAAACCAAATGCACTAATGATGATTGTAAACACTTCAAATTGAACTACTCCCTCCATTTTATTTTTTACTTCGCATATAATGTTAGTCCTAAGTCAAATTCATAAAATTCAATTTACATACAAAATTATCAATATTTACAATACTAGATATATACAATATGAAAGTGAATTCAATGATACATCTAATGATATCTCTTTTACATTATGAATGTTGATATTTTCTCTATAATCTTTATTAAACTTCACTAAGTTTGACTTAAGACAAATCTTATATGCGGACTAAAAAGAAATGAAGGGAGTACTACCCATGAACTGATTCTAATTCTATCAGTATTTTTAGGAGTAACTCTAGGACGTATGAATTGCCATTTCTAGGGAACATACAAAATCTAGTGCTCAACAATGCCCAAGGTCTCCTTTTCTTAGACCTCATGTGGTGACCAATAGCCGTGCGGAAGGCTGGAAGGTTATGTCCTCAATGAACTAATGACAACATTCCTCAATTCTTGACTGATCTAAGGCATGATTATTTTGGTAGTTTTATCCCAAAAATATTTACCATTTCCCTCTTTTACGGAATAGAATTGTTTTACACGATAGGAATGTACTAATATAAAGGTTGCTACAATGTGCACAAAGTTATGAGTTAGCATCCAATACTCTAAGAAAAAAGGTAGCATCTGGTAATCAGATTACAGGTTCAGAGAAAGCCATGTCAGTGGATGATGGATACAACAAATGAACAACATTTGAAAGTAACTACCGATCTCCTTCCAACTAGTCTCACTAAAGCTAGTACAAAATACCACTTGGAATGGGATTCTAGCATATACACCACTAAAACACCACCTGGCCACTAGAACAAATGCCACATTACCACTACTACAAACTAGGAACAAGTTTCCTGCATACACCAATAGAACAAATGCAACTGCACCACTACACCAACATATAATGCATAGGTTAAATGAGTTAAAGATGGTCTCATGTCAACGCTCGTAACAAAAACAAGGCCAAGCAACACAAACTTCCATACTACAGGATCCAACACATAGATTGATGCCTGGAGGGCTTACACCGGCTCTACGAGGTTTCAAAACAGCTTCGCTAGTCTCAGCAGCATGTCCCTCATTAATTGAAGATGCCATTACAGAAACCTTCAGGATCCTCTCAAGTCCAATGGAGACCACACGTCGTGAGAGCGCGATCACACCATTGGCATCAACAGGCAACCCACCATCTTCAGAGTCAAGTAACTTGAATTTTAGGTTGTCATCACTACTGGAGGCGGTACTGAACACACCCCGAAAACCATCTGGCCACGACCCGCCAATGATTCTTATGAAGACTGTGGCCTCCACCGAGTGGTAAATATGAGCATATTGAATTTCCAGCGTGCTAAGCCTGCTAGGTAGCAATCCTACATGGGCAGAAAAACAATTTAACTAAATATTAATGTTCAAAATTTAGGAATGGCCGCTCTTGCAAACATATGTAATAATCTATTGCCTAGTACGGAGGTCGAAGATGAGGATGGGTCAGAGAATGCGGCCATTGTAGAGCCTCTAATGGCGGAGGGTAATGTCTCGAGTTCTGCCAATCATGCATTCTCGAAGGGTGATGGGGAGAATCCCAAGAGACCCTAGAAACGGAAAATATATCTAACTTCGGCGGTTCGTAGGAGTGCTAGGATTAAGCTTAAGAAAAAAAATTCATGAGGATCTATGAAAGGAATCTTTTGGAATAGCAGAGGTCTAGCTGACTTGGCTAAAAGAAGGTTCTTGGCAGAGACAACGATAGAGCAAAAATTAGATTACGTTGCGCTACTTGAAACAGGACGGGATAATTTCACCTCACAATTCCTTAGAAGTTTGTCCGGAGGAATTGATTTTGACTGGCACTGTTTACCTCCTAGAGGAAGATCCGGTGGGATTTTGCTAGGGGTTCGGTGTGAAATGCTTGAGGTAATTAATGTGGTTTGGGGGCACTTTGCGGTCATGTTTCGGGTGAGATCGAAATTGGATGGCTTCCGATGGTCTCTCATAGCAGTCTATGGGGCAGCACAACCCGAACTTAAACCAGATTTTTTAGTAGACTTGGTACGGATTTGTGGGAACAAGACCCTTCCAATCCTAGTCGGAGGGGATTTTAACACAATTCGAAGGAGAGATGAAAAGAATAATGATAACTTCGATGGTCATTGGTCTATGATGTTTAACATGATTATTGAAAGTCTAAGCTTGAGAGAAATAGAGCTCACAGGTAGACAATATACATGGGCCAATTCATTGCCCAATCCAACTTATGAGAAGCTGGATAGGGTGCTAGCTAGTGTGGAATGGGAACAAAAATACCCATTAGTGTCGGTGCATGCGATGCAGAGGGCGATCTCAGACCACACACCATTACTAGTAGACTCGGGAGTTGCGACACATATTGCGAACAAGAATGCTTTCACTTTCAAACTAGGTTGGTTCGAGAGAGAAAATAAACTTTATGGAGATTATCACACATGAATGGGCAAAACCTGTTAGGGGAAGATCCAGTGTTGAGAGATGGAAAAACAAAATTAGACATTTACGACAGTTTTTATGAGTTTGGGCCAGAGATGAGAGTGAGATATACAGACAAGAAAAAGAGTGACTCACCCAATTAATAGATGCTCTAGATTTAAAAGAAGAAGTCAACCTTCTTACTGTAGCTGAGTGAAGCTCGAAATCCGAAGCCGAGCAACGCCTAATTTGTCTTCTTAGAGAAGAAGAACTCAAGTGGGCATTGCATGCTAAGGTGATCAAGGTTGTCCAAGGGGGTGACAATACACAATTCTTTCATATGATTGCGAATGGTAAACATAGAAAGAAGAAAATAATTCAGCTTGAACAGGATGAAGGGACAATTGTCGGTCATGATAATCTAAAAGCGTGTATCTCTAATTATTATAAACAACTTTTTGGTCTTCCAGAGGCAAGCACGGTGTCCCTTAATGAATCTGTTATTGGAGATGTACCTCTGCTTCGAGCAGAGGAGAACGATATTCTATCTGCACCGTTTACTGAGAAAGAGGTGTTGGATTCAATTTCACAAATGAAACCAAACAAAGCATCGGGACCAGATGGGTTTCCCGCGAAATTCTATAAGAAATGTTGGCATATTATTGAGGAAGATCTTATGCCTATGTTTCATGATTTTTTAATGGTCATTTAGAACTGTTCCATCTTAACTTTGGCATGATTACGTTGTTGCCAAAGAAGGAGGAGGCAGTTTGGATCGAACAATTCAGGCCAATATGTCTTCTTAACGTGAGTTTTAAAGTATTCACGAAAGTGGGCACGAATAGATTGACGCAGATTGCTCACTCAGTAGTGCAACCGAGCCAAATAGCTTTCATGCCTGGGAGACACATTCTTGAAGGGGTTGTCGTCCTACATGAAACATTGCATGAAATTCATTCGAAGAAGCTAGATGGGGTTATTTTCAAAGTGGATTTTGAGAAGGCATATGATAAAGTAAAATGGCCATTTCTTCAACAGGCAATGCACATGAAAGGATTTAGTGAGTTCTCAAGTCCAGAAGGGGAGTGTCGGTATTAAGGTTAACGATGATATCGATCACTACTTTCAGACACGCAAGGGATTGAGACAAGGGAATTCAATGTCTCCTCTCCTATTTAATATAGTGGCTGATATGTTGACCATTCTGATAGGCAAAGCCAAGCAAAACGGTTAAGTGGAGGGGCTAGTCCCTCATCTAGTGGATGGAGGAGTCTCCATTTTACAATATGCTGGCGACACTGTCCTGTTTACAGATCATGACATTGCAAAAGCGCGAAATATGAAACTCATACTATGTCTCTTCTAACAATTGTCTGGATTAAAAATAAACTTTCACAAGAGCGAGTTGTTCTACTTTGGTAAGGCCAAAGATGAACAAGACACATACATGCAATTGTTTGGGTGTGAATTTGGTTCTTTTCCTTTCAATTATTTGGGCATACCGATCCATTACTGTAAGTTATCTAATAAAGAATGGAAGTGCATCGAAGATCGAATTGAAAAAAGCTTAGTTGCTGGAAGAGCAAACTAATGTCTTATGGAGGTCGGCTAGTATTGACAAATTCAGTACTTACTAGTATGTCGATGTTCCTGCTATCTTTCTTTGAGATATCGAAAGGGGTGTGGAAAAGACTTGATTTCTTTAGATCTCGGTTCTTCTGGCAGTCATATGAGGCCAAGAAGAAATACTGTCTCGCTCGTTGGGATATCCTTTGCCTACCCAAGGACCAAGGGGGCTCTGTATTGAGAACTTGGAAATCAAGAATAAATGCCTTATGAGTAAATGGCTCTACAGGTTAGAGATTGAGCCGGAAGGTATGTGGGCTCAGATTCTACGCAATAAGTATTTACATTCAAAAACGCTTGCCTAGGTCACCGTGAGACCAACTGATTCGCCATTTTGAAAGGGACTCATGCGAACGAAAGAATGTTTCTTTCGTAGGGTCAAATTCTTGATTGGCAATGGGATGTCAACCAGATTTGGGGAAGACACATGGTTAGGAGAGACGCCCCTAGCCATACAATACCCCATTCTATATAGAATTGTGCAATGTAAGGAGGACTACGTAGGCACAGTCTTTCAAACAACTCCCTTGAATATTCAGTTCAGACGTGCATTAGTTGGTGAACGATAGACGGCCTGGATGCACCTGGTCCGGCAATTGATAGAGGTTCAATTATCAGACCAACCTGATTCATTGCACTGGAGGTTATCCAAAACGGGGTATTTACGGTGAAATCTTTCTACATGGATCTGATTAATTCCGGCCCAATCTCGAGATCGTTACATATTTGGAAGGTTAAGGTTCCCTTGCGTATTAAAATATTGATGTGGTTCATCCACAAGCAAGTGATCCTCACTAAAGATAACTTAATAAAGAGGCGGTGGGTAGGTAGTTCACGTTGTTGTTTTTGTGATCATGATGAAACAATACAACACTTATTGTTAGAATGCCCACTTGCCAAATTGCTTTGGCGATCGATTCATATAGCCTTTAACATTACTCCTCCAGTTAACATTGAATCATTGTTTGGAACGTGGTTAGCTGGGGTCAAGACTATCACCGCGGATCGTATCCGGATTGGAATATGTGCGCTCATATGAGCTATACGGAATTGCAGGAACGATATGATTTTTAACAGACAACATACTTTAACTTTCTGGAAGGTTATCTTCAGAGCTACCGCGTGGATCCATATGTGGTCCTTACTCACTCCTATGGACTCCAGGGAGCCTTTGGTTACTGGGTGCAACCAGTGAGAGATGGTAGCACGGGCTATATTCGACCGGTTCGGATGGCGGTCACATAACAGGATAGGAGTCTAGGGAGCTTGTCCTTTACATTGCCATACCGGTTGCGATCTTAAGCATGTATTTTTCTTTTTTTTCCACTCCTTTTGCGAGCTGTAATACTTTAACGACTTTGTGCTACTTTGAGACTTTTTAATAACAGGGCTGCATGCATCGTCATGATGCAGAGGCCGGGCATGCCTCCATTTCCAGAAAAAAAATGTTCATTTCATCAAATAGCAATCAACTCTGAAGTAGAATATTCAATGTATATTATACTTTTAACAGCAAAATGGCAAGATGTACTAGAACTTAATCATCAAACTTGAATTACTAATAAATCTGACAGCAACAGATGTAGAAAAGGTTGTTTATGATCGCTTCAATAACCGAATTTAGCAATGGCAAATGTGGAAGAAAAAATGCGTACAATTAACAGAAAAGTTTGCACATAGTGCCAAGATGATGAGACAAAACTAAGAGAGGAGATGAGAGCTAAATACGAACATCCTGAGTTATGGTTTGCCAGTGAGTCCACGATCCAAGTAATCACGTGCAGCAACGATACCAAAACATGCAGTGGCCAGTGCAATACCCCTCCGATTGATGCAACTTTGACTGACGTAATCTGCAGACTGCCCATGGCCTCGGCCGAGCAATCAGAGGCAGGATTCGTGTGGCATGGCAGGGATAGACGCTGCATAGATTGACCGACCACATGTCAGTAAAGCAGTTATATAGTTTTTTAGAAGGTAAAAGGAGTTTTATTGCAAATTCATAGAGTTACAGTCGAGAGGCCATACATCCTCAATACAAGGAGGAACTGAGCGTAGCCGGACAGCGGTAGCTCGCTCCATACGGCTATAGTTTGCTAGACAATCAGCGAGTCTGTTATGAGAACGACTAAATTTTCGAGGAACAAACTTCCTATTACCAAATAAGTACTTGATCTCCAATACTAAGTGGCCATAAGCTGAACGCTGGAGAGCATCCGTAGACAGGCATGACAACGCTTCAGAAGAGTCCGATTGAAGTATCACCGGAGCATCGGAATGCTCAATAGCCAGCGTCGTACCTTGCATCATCGCATGTAGTTCCGCCTCTAGAGAATCATTGCAGTGAAATACATATATGTACGCTGCAAAAAGAATCACCCCTTCGTGGTTCCTTAGGACCAGCCCAACCGCCGTAGTGTCGTCCTACGGATGGAAAGAACTATCGACGGACAGGGCCACGGAGCCTTGCGGTGGTGCCGGCCGCGGCGTGACAGTCGCTGAAGCTTTTTGGCGCGGCGACACAAGGGCCACCAAGGGCATTTTGCCTTTAACAATCTCCTCCACGGTGAACTTGCCCGCCAGGTTGATAGATTTATAGTAGCTATCCAAGAACTCTGCCGAGGCCAGCACAGGAGGGGCTTCCTTGCCATGGTATATGTCATTACGGATCTGCCAAATCCTCCAAATCAGCAAAAGCACCATGTCTGCAATCGCCTCAGAGCAAGAGCTGAGAAGGAACAAGAGCCATTCCTTCCCGTTATCGATAAGAACATCATCATTAGGCAGCAGCCATCTTCTACGCATGTTAATCCACAAGATCCTCGCCTGCGTGCATGCAATCAGAGCATGAAAAGTAGTCTCCTCATCTACCCCACAGAGAGGGCATAGAGAACGTGTAGCCAAGTGCCTCTGATTTTTGCACTGTTGAGTTGCCAATGTGCCGGTTGCCACTCTTCATGCATTGATTTTCATCTTCTGAGGCACATTGGCCAACCAAATACGGTTCCACACTGAGCAGTCACCCTCCGGGTTTGTACTAGATGATCCATTAGCAAAAGTGACGTTATGATCGCATGTGGCCAACTTGTACGCGCTCCTTACCGTGAAAACTCCAGTCTTCTCCGGGAACCAGGAGACAAAATCATCGCGGTTGCAGGGAGAAGTTCTGATTTTCAGTATGTAATCCACGTCCATAGGCCAAAAGAATTCCCATAGGCGATCAACACACCAAGCACCCTTATCATCGATAAAATCCGCCACCCGGTTCAGCCGACAGTTACCCTTGGGTGTAATAGGGCGAAACATCGACGGCCGAGGGATCCAAGGGTCTCTCCACGTGCGAATATCAGCTCCATTGCCAACCCTCCAAATAACACCTCTCTTCAGCAGATCGAGACCATGTAAAATACCCTTCCAAACTGAAGAACCGTTGCCTGAGAACGACGTATCAAACAGTTGTCCCGAAGGGTAGTATCTGGCTTTCATAAGTCGTGCACAGAGGCTATCTGGCGTGTCTATTAGGCACCAAGCTTGTTTGTCCAACAATTCTTGATTAAAGGCCCTCATATCCTTAAACCCCATGCCACCCATAGGTTTAGGTAGCCTCAATCTGTCCCAACTCATCCATGCCATCTTCTTCTTCCCGTTTTCAACACCCCACCAATATTGACGGATCATACGAGTTAGCTCATCACAAACCGAAGCAGGGAGCTTAAAGACACTCATGACATAAGTAGACAGGGCCTGTGCCACAGCCTTGATCAAAACTCCTTATTGCCAGAGGACACATATTGCTCACTCCAATCAATGAGTTTCTTGCGCAATCGATCATGGATGGTTTCAAAATTCCCTTTGTGCATTCTTCCTTCCGGGACCGGGAGACCCAAGTACTTTGGTTCAAAAACTTCTTGTGTAATCTCCAGAATAGACGTAACCTCTTGCACCACACTTGGCAAGCAATTATCCGAGAAAAGGATGGACCACTTCAACGGGTTGATTAATTGTCCAGTCGCCGCCGTATACGTGTTGAACACACCTTTAACCAAACTAGCTTGTTGTTCTGATGCGTGAAAAAACAGAAGTGAGTCGTCCGCAAACAAAAGATGCGATATAACCGGAGCACTCCTGCATATCTTGACCCCTTGTAGTTCTTCTTCTCTCATTGACTTATTCGAAAGAATAGAAAGAGCATCAGCCACAAAGAGCAAGAGGAAGGGAGATAACAGATCACCTTGGCGGAGCCCTCTCTAGGGGGAGAAGGGCTCCAACAATTTCCCATTGAATTTCACCGAGTACTTCACTGATGTAACACATGCCATAACACGGGAGATCCATTCATCGGAGAATCCCCACTTAGAAAGATCCCTCTCTAGGAAGTTCCAATCAACACAGTCATAAGCCTTTGACAAATCTAGTTTGTAAGCACACAACGATGGTGAATTTGCTTTGGCGGTTTGGATGTGATGAATGCACTCAAATGCGATGATGGAGTTATCAGAGATAAGCCTCCCGGGGATGAAGGCACTTTGATTTTCAGAAATAAGCTCAGATAAGAGAGGCCGAAGCCTATTTACCATGCACTTTGACACGATCTTATACACCACATTGCACAAGCTAATGGGCCGGAAATCCTTCAGCTCTCTCGGGTGTGGTACTTTAGGAATTAGCACAATGGACGTGTCATTAACTCCATCCGGCATGACACCAGTGGTAAAAAACTCCTGCACAGCTGCCACTATCTCATCCTTGAGAACAACCCAATTCCGCTGATAAAACCTGGCCGGAAACCCATCACATCTTGGTGCTTTCAACGGACCGATTTGAAACAGCGCATTGGACATCTCCTCCTCCATATATTCTTGACACAAGGCCTCATTCATCTTCGCAGAGACTTTAGGGGCGATACTATCCAGCACCTCGTTCGGATCCAAGGTCGGGTCTTTAGTAAAAACCTCCTTGAAGTATGAATTGGCCATCCGTTCCATCTCTGATGGAGCCACACACCATGAACCACCAGCCTTCATAAGTCTCTGTATAGAGTTTCAACGCGCCTGCCAGACTGCCCGATAGTGTAACTATTTAGTATTTTGTTCCCCCTCTTTCAACCAAGTAATACGAGACCGTTGAAGCCAAAGCATCTCTTCTCTATACAACAGCTCATCTAGTTCATCCATCTTTCCCCGGATTTGTGCGCGGTCCGCACCTGACAGCTGGTGGTCTGCTAGCTGACCCCGCAACCTTTCAATCTCTTTCAAAACATTCCCAAAAGTAGCTTTGCTCCGTTGCTTCAAATCTTTCATAACTTCTTTCAATGAGATCGCCACTCAACCCAAGTTGACATCTGGGCGGTGCTTTGCCCAGGCCTCAGAGATGAACATGGGGAGTTTGAAGTCCCACTCCCTGATATGTCCATTTTGCATCATGCTTTTATATCGATATTTATTGCATTATGGGCTGTTATTACACATTATGTCACAATACTTATGCCTTTTCTCTCTTATTTTACATGGTTTACATGAAGAGGGGGAATGCCGGCAGCTGGAATTCTGGGCTGGAAAAGGAGCAAATATTAGAGACCTATTCTGCACATCTCCAAAAGTCCTGAAACTCCATGGGAATTATTTTCAGAATATATAAAAAATATTGGGCGAAAGAAGTACCAGAGGGGGGCCACCCACCGCCCACGAGGGTGGGGGGCGCGCCCTACCCCCTGGGCGCGCCCCCTGCCTCATGGGCCCCCTGGTGGCCCTTTGATGCCCATCTTTTGCTATATAGAGTCTTTCATCGAGGAAAAAATCATAAGCTAGCTCACGAGACGAAACTCCGCCGCCATGAGGCGGAACCTTGGCGGAACCAATCTAGGGCTCCGGCGGAGCTGTTCTGCCTGGCAAACTTCCCTCTGGGAGGGGGAAATCATCACCATCACCATCACCAACGATCCTCTCATCGGGAGGGGGTCAATCTCCATCAACATCTTCACCAGCACCATCTCATCTCAAACCCTAGTTCATCTCTTGTATCCAATCTTTGTATCCAAACCTCAGATTGGTACCTATGGGTTGCTAGTAGTGTTGATTACTCTTTGTAGTTGATGCTAGCTGGTTTACTTGGTGGAAGATCATATGTTCAGATCCATTATGCATATTAATACCCCTCTGATTATGAACATGAATATGATTTGTGAGTAGTTACGTTTGTTCCCGAGGACATGGGAGAAGTCTTGCTATAAGTAGTCATGTGAATTTGGTATTCGTTCGATATTTTGATGAGATGTATGTTGTCTTTCCTCTAGTGGTGTCATGTGAACATCGACTACATGACACTGCACCATTGTTTGGGCCTAGAGGAAGGCATTGGGAAGTAATAAGTAGATGATGGGTTGCTAGAGTGAAAGAAGGTTAAACCCTAGTTTATGCGTTGCTTCGTAAGGGGCTGATTTGGATCCATATGTTTCATGCTATGGTTAGGTTTACCTTAATACTTCTGTTGTAGTTGCAGATGCTTGCAATAGGGGTTAATCATAAGTGGGATGCTTGTCCAAGTAAGGACAGTACCCAAGCACCGGTCCACCCACATGTCACATTATCAAAGTACCGAATGCGAATCATATGAGCGTGATGAAAACTAGCTTGACGATAATTCCCATGTGTCCTCGGGAGCGCTTTCCTTTATATAAGAGTTTTTCCAGGCTTGTACTTTGCTACAAAAAGGATTGGTCCATATTGGCACACCTTATTTACTTTTATTACTTGCTACCCGTTACAAATTACCTTATCACAAAACTATCTGTTACTGATAATTTCAGTGCTTGCAGAGAATACCTTGCTGAAAACCGCTTATCATTTCCTTCTGCTCCTCGTTGGGTTCGACACTCTTACTTACCGAAAAGGCTACAATAGATCCCCTACACTTGTGGGTCATCAAGACTCTTTTCTGGTGCCATTGCCGGGGAGTGAAGCGCCTTTGGTAAGGAAAATTTTATATAGTGTGCTGAAATTTACTGTCACTTGTTACTATGGAACATAATCCTTTGAGGGGCATGTTTGGGGTATCTTCACCCCGACCTGTAGAGCAAAGAGTTGCTCCTCAACCTACTGAACCTACTGAAAATGTTTACTTTGAAATCCCTTTGGGTGTGATAGAGAAACTGCTAGCTAATCCTTTCATAGGTGATGGAACATTACATCCCGATTTGCACCTAATCTATGTGGATGAAGTTTGTGGATTATTTAAGCTTGCAGGTATGCCCGAGGATGTTATAAAGAAGAAGGTCTTCCCTTTATCTTTGAAGGGAGAGGCATTGACATGGTTTAGGCTATGTGGTGATATGGGATCATGGAACTACAACCGATTGAAATTGGAATTTCATCTGAAGTTTTATCCTATGCATCTTGTTCATCGTGATCGTAATTATATATATAATTTTTGGCCTCGCGAAGGAGAAAGCATCGCTCAAGCTTGGGGGAGGCTTAAGTCAATGTTATATTCATGCCCCAATCATGAGCTCTCAAAAGAAATGATTATTCAAAAAATTTATGCTCGGCTTTCTCTTAGTAATCGCTCCATGCTCGATACTTCTTGTACTGGATCTTTTATGATGAAGACTATTGAATTCAAATGGGTTTTATTGGAAAGAATTAAACGCAACTCTGAAGATTGGGACCTCGACAAAGGTAAGGAGTCAGGTATAACACCTAAGTTTGATTGTGTTAAATCTTTTATGGATACCGATGCTTTCCGTGAATTTAGCACCAAATATGGACTTGACTCTGAGATAGTAGCTTTTTTTTGTGAATCGTTTGCTACTCATGTTGATCTCCCTAAGGAGAAGTGGTTTAAATATAATCCTCCCATTGAAGTAAAAGTAGTTGCACCTATTAAATTTGAAGAAAAGACTATCACTTATGATCCTGTTGTTCCTACTGCTTATATTGAGAAACCACCTTTCCCTATTAGAATAAAGGATCATGCTAAAGCTTCAACTGTGGTAAAAAAGTGATATTAAGACACCCAAACCCCCTGAGCAAATTAAAGTTGAACCTAGTGTTGCTATGGTTAATGATCTCTTGGCCGATAACATTGATGGGCATGTTATTTACTTCTGCAATGAATCTGCTAGAATTGCTAGACTTGATACTAATAATAAACATAGACCTGTTGTAGGCATGCCTGTTATTTCTATTAAAATAGGAGATCATTGCTATCATGGCTTATGCGATATGGGTGCTAGTGCAAGTGCAATACCTCATTCCTTATACAAAATTATGCATGATATTGCACCTGCTGAGATAGAAGAGATTGATGTTACAATTAAACTTGCCAATAGAGATACTATTTCACCAGTTGGGATTGTTAGAGATGTTGAAGTCTTGTGTGGGAAAGTTAAATATCTTGCTGATTTTCTTGTTCTTGGTTCCCCACAAGATGAATTTTGTACCATTATATTTAGTAGACCCTTCTTGAATACTGTTAATGCTAAGATAGACTGCAATAAGGATATTGTTTTGTTGGTTTAGGGGATTTGTCTCATGAGTTTAATTTTGCTAAATTTCGTAGACAACCCCATGATGAAGAATTGCCTAGTAAATATGAAATTATTGGTCTTGCTTCTATTGCCGTGCCTCCTAGTGATCCTTTAGAACAATTTGCTAGACCATGAAAATGATATGTTTATGAATGAAAGAAGGGAAATAGATGAAGTATCCTTTAAACAGGGACCTATTTTGAAGCACAACTTGCCTGTTGAAATCTTAGAGGATCCTCCTCCACCTAAGGGTGATCTTGTGTTTGAGCTTAAACCTTTACCTGATACTCTTAAATATGCTTATCTTGATGAGAAAGAGATATATCCTGTTATTATTAGTGCTAACCTTTCAGAGCATGAAGAAAAGAAATTATTTGAAAACTCTGAAGAAGCACCGTGCTGCTATTGGATATACTCTTGATGATCTTAAGGGCATTAGTCCCACTCTATGCCAGCACAAAATAAAATTGGAGAAAGACGCTAAACCAGTCATTGATCACCAACGAAGGTTAAATCCTAAGATGAAAGAAGTGGTAAGAAAAGAAATACTAAAGCTTCTAGAGGTAGGTATAATTTATCCCGTTGCTGATAGTCAATGGGTAAGTCCTGTCCATTATGTCCCTAAGAAGGGAGGTATTACTGTTGTTCCTAATGATAAAGATGAATTGATCCCACAAAGAATTGTTACAGGTTATAGAATGGTAATTGATTTCCGCAAATTAAATAAAGCTACTAAAAAGGATCATTACCCTTTACCTTTTATTGATCAAATGCTAGAAATATTATCCAAACATACACATTTTTGCTTTCTAGATGGTTATTCTGGTTTCTCTCAAATACCTGTGTCAAAAGAGGATCAAGAAAAGACAACTTTTACTTGTACTTTCGGTACCTTTGCTTATAGACGTATGCCTTTTGGTTTATGTAATGCACCTGCTACCTTTCAAAGATGTATGACTGCTATATTCTCTAACTTTTGTGAAAAGGTTGTTGAGGTATTCATGGATGATTTCTCCATTTATGGGACTTCTTTTGATGATTGCTTAAGCAACCTTGATCGAGTTTTGCAGAGACATGAAGAAACTAATCTTGTCTTGAATTGGGAGAAATGCCACTTTATGGTTGTCGGTGTCAAAACCGGCGGATCTCGGGTAGGGGGTCCCGAACTATGCGTCTAAGGCGGATGGTAACAGGAGGCAGGGGACACAATGTTTTACCCAGGTTCGGACCCTCTTGATGGAGGTAAAACCCTACGTCATGCTTGATTAATATTGATGATATGGGTAGTACAAGAGTAGATGTACCACGAGATCAGAGAGGCTAAACCCTAGAAGCTAGCCTATGGTATGATTGTATGTTGTCCTACGGACTAAAACCCTCCGGTTTATATAGACACCAAAGGGGGCTAGGGTTACACAAGGTCGGTTACAAAGGAGGAGATATACATATCTGTATTCCCTAGCTTGCCTTCCACGCCAAGTAGAGTCCCATCCAGACACGAGACGAAGTCTTCAATCTTGTATCTTCATAGTACAACAGTCCGTCCAAAGGATATAATCCGGATGTCCGGATACCCCCTAACCCAAGACTCCGTCAGTAGCCCCCGAACCAGGCTTCAATGACGATGAGTCCGGCGCGCAGTGTTGTCTTTGGCATTGCAAGGCGGGTTCTTCTCCAACTTTCAAGTGTTCGTAAGCAGTGTCTGGCTCCATAAATGTTGAACCTCTTGGCTTCTGTGCCCAATAAGGGCTATCTCCCATGCATCGAATGAATACAAGGCGCCAGGGCATTTTTACATTCGCCCCCTATCCAGATAAATAAATTATCTATTAAAGGGATGGGGATTCTCAGATCCGATCCATATCATCCTCCCCCAGCGAGAATTCATCAGAGCGTGCTTCGGAAAGATCCATTCCAACATGGCCGACCTCCGCAGCTCCTCCTCCCGCGCCCGTAGCCCTAAGCCCGGTGATTGGGAGAGGTGTTCGGTTCCGCACAGCCGATTAGTCGAGCTGCAGACTAAGGGATTTCTCCCTCCGGCGTATATGGTGCCTGCTCGAGCCGGGCTCGCCACCTACAATGGTGGGGCGCAAGCGGAGGGCCTTCCTTGTCCCTCCATGGGAGAATGGGTCTGCCTTGTTCCTTATTTACTAAGGGGACTCGGATTTCCAATTCACCCGTTCCTCCACGGGCTCCTGGAGTTCTACGGCCTCCAATTACACAATCTCACCCCTGCCTCCATTCTACATATCACCGGCTATGTTGCCCTCTGCGAGTTGTTCCTGGGCTGCGAGGCTCACTTCGAGCTGTGGAAAAGGCTATTCTGCCTTGTCCCTCGCACACAGAGGGAATCACTTTATCAAGTGGGCGAAGCCAAAATATGGTGCATCGCCGATACCGGATACCTGTCCGGTACCCCAAAGAAACCGTCCGAAGACTGGCCTTCGGAATGGTTTTATATGGAGGACGTCCCCCTTCCGGACCCTGTTCGGCGGGGTCTACCTGAGTTCAACAATGCTCCTCTGAAGAAGCGCCGAAGTTGGCGCCCACGGAGCCCCCAGGCGGAAGACAACGGAGAAGTCCTCCATCTGATGAACCGGATCAAAGCACTGGCTCAATCAGGATTGACAATAATTGAAGTTATGTCGATTTGCATAATGCGGGGAATGCAGCCACTTCATTATCGTGGGCACCCCTTGTGGTGTTATAACGGGGCGGATGACGCCACCCACTGCGGGCGTAAGGGTCCGGACAATGCTGCCGCTCTAGCGAAGATTCTGTCCGAACTGTTCAAGGGTGAGGAGGAGGAGTTCACCCACATCAAACCACGGGATGGATTCTCCATGTACAATCCTCCAAGCTGGGTAAGTTATATGTCCCTGCTCCCATTTTTCCCGCATTCTTTGTCGTAAGTATTTACCTTGCCACTTTGCGGCAGGAACTGCGAAAGGCCATAAAGGAGGTCAGCAGCCCTTCTCCACAACCAAAGGACCCTGACCGGGCCCTCGACTCCGGACTCGAAGAAGATTCGGTTATATCCGTGGAGCTGATAGACCGGCAGTTCTATCAGTTAAGCTGCGATGATGCCATGGTGGCCATTACGGCCCACTATCCCGGACTGCTCCCTGCATCGCACGTAAAAAACCAAAAAATCCCAACTCCAAAACTAGGATCCCCTTTTAGACACTTCACCCACCATATACACATGGCATTTTACAGGGAAGGCATTCGGGACGCCCTGCCAAGCCCATGGCAACACGCTAACAGGAGGCACCGAGGCCGGGTAGGCCAAAAAGGAAGGCGGTCAGGACGGAGACGCCAGCGCAAAGGTATAACAAACCCCGCTCCGTGGTTGTCGTCTCTCTTGAAATATAATGATGCCTGCGTTTCTTTAACAGAAAAAATGCATATGTCCGGCGATGTTACTAATCATGCTTCCACCAGCCGGGCGCCAGGGCCGGACATAGAGGTGGAAGCCGATATGGGGCAGGCGCCGGATAATCCCTCTACGAAGGATGCGGATAGGTTATCCGCTACTAACTCAGAAGTGGAAAGCGCCATGAACCATAGGCGCCACTGGGCTGTACTCCGGGATGCTTGTTTCTCACCAGAGGCATTTGATGCCTTCAATTCCGGAGAGGCGTACCTCCGTGCTGCTCAAGATGGCCTAGCCAGAGCCACGGATCAATATGTAAAGGATGTACGGGTAAGTGAATCTGACGATTCATATGTATCAGTAGCCCCTGAGACTTGAAACAGTTAGCAGAACTAATTTAAGGATCATCTTATTTGTGCAGGTTCTTACAGAGAAGAATACTAGGCTAACACAGGAGCTAGAGGAATGCAAGACCCAACTGCGGGCTGCTGTGGCCGCATTGCAGGAACCGAAAAAGTCACCTGCTAGTAACATTTATTTTAAAGAGTGATGGTCACCATATAATGTGTGGCATGGCTGCAGATCTAACGATAGATGTTGTAGATGAATCCGGAGAAAATCCGGAGGACCAGCATGTTATGCGTCAGCTAGAGGCTGGCAAACGCGTGCTGACTGAGGTTAGGCGGGAGAAAAACAATCTCCAAGACACCAATATTAAGCTGAGCATGGAACTAAGTGACGTTCGGGGCCAGCTTGCCGACTCTGAGAAGGAGAATAAGCGGCTTCGGCGCGGCATTTTTAGTAAGTGCTTGAACGAATCCTTTTAAAGGAATTCGGCGAAGAAGCCGACTAACAGCATTATGTCTGTAGGTATGTTGACGAGTCGTCTCACGGAGGAAATGCCCGGGTCTGCGGGTGATCTTCTATCTGAGCTGTCATATCTGCACGAACAAGTTCGGCAGGTGATGCAAGGTGTTGCCCAAGCTTTGTGGCCATCTATCTCCCTGCCAGAGGGCGTTGCAGAGCTTACGGAGAAGCTCAAGGGAGCACAGCGGCGCCTCCGATGATGGAAGATATCGGCCTGCCGACAGGGTGCCAGAGAGGCCTAGGCCATGGTGAAGACTCAGTATACCAAGGCAGAACCAAATCACATGGCCGAGGTCGGACCTGTGGGGCCCGACGGAAAAGAGATCCCCGTTAGCTTAGTTTATGGGCAAGTAGAATTAGCCGCAAAGTATCCCAACAGGATTGTAAGCTAGACCGCCTGTTGGATGGTATAGAGGAGGAGTGTAGTCAGTCTGCATGACTATGTAATTAAAGTGACATGTATAATGCCTTCTAGCCGGATTGTAGATCACTTGTCATTGCGGACCTTTTCACTTCAACCTCCGGGCCCGATAGTCCGGAGTGAATCCGAATACCCGCTCGGTTATATAAGAACCGGGGTATGCGTGGAGACCAGGCGTAGGGGTCATTAGTGCTTTATCAGACAAGTGCCCAACTAGTTATGTTATATTACATGGGTAGTAAGAAACATCTTCCAGGGAGAATAGTTCCGTTAAGGGTTCCTTTCCCTGGGTAAGCATGCCCTAAAGTGCATGTCCGGATTGTGATAAGAAACGCAGAAAAAGCATCTGGGGGCAGATATGGAAAATAAGAATCATCTTTTGTTCACCGACCGAATATTCCCTTAAGAACGCTAGCTTTCAGCTTCACCCAGTCTGAGGTACACATCCGGCTGACCCGGCAGTAACAATCACAGAGGTGCTCCCCTTATGCCCTAGCCGAATTAACGGGAACGTAGGGCATAAATACAAGAGCCAGGCAACCCAGCTTGGCCAAAACTTAAGTCATATCGATGCATATAATGGTGAAAAAGGTACACGCGGAAGTATAACACATGTGTTGGGCGCGAGGCCCAGGTAAATAATTTAAGCTTCTGTGGAAGAAGCCCCCAGGTATGGAGAGTGCGGCTAGTGCATCTGTAATGTACAAGTGAGGCACAAGGTGACCCTTGATGGCCTAGAGAAATAATAAGAGAAAGAAAGAAAGGGAAACAAGACAGATGATGTATATGCAGAAAATGGACAAAGGGAGGGGACTAACATAGAGTCCGGTGCTAGGCGTAGAATCTTCGGAGCCTGGCCGCGTTCCATGGGTTCGGCTCGAGTCGACTAGTCGATGCATCCCGCAGTAGGTACGCTCCACCGGTCAGAACTTGGTCAATAATGAAGGGACCTTCCCATTTGGGCTCGAGCTTGTTCTTTTTCTTATCCGGCAGGCGTAGAACTAGTTCGTCAACGTTATAAGTTTTGGCCCATACTTCTCTGCTTTGGTATCTGCGAGCTTGTTGCTGATAAAATGCGGAACGGGCTTTGGCTACGCCGCGCTCCTCCTCCAAGGTGTCCAGACTGTCCTGCCGATCGAGCTCGGCTTCTCTTTCTTCGTACATGCGCACTCGAGGTGAGTCATGAATTATGTCACAGGGCAAGACTGCCTCTGTGCCGTACACCATAAAAAACGGTGTATATCCGGTACTACGATTCGGCGTGGTCCGCAGCCCCCAGAGTATGGAGTCGAGCTCCTCTACCCAGTGCGTGTCAGACTCCGTTAAGGAACACACTAATTTGGGTTTAATGCCGCTCATTATGAGACCGTTTGCTCGCTCGACTTGACCGTTGGTTTATGGGTGATAGACTGAAGCATAATCGAGCTTGATGCCCATCTTGCTGCACCAGAGTTTTACCTCGTTGGCCGTGAAGTTCGTGCCGTTATTAGTGATGATGTTGTGGGGGACGCCGTAACGGTGTATGACCCCGGATATGAAATCTATCACCGGTCCGGATTCAGCTGTTTTAACCGGTTTGGCCTCTATCCATTTGGTGAATTTATCCACCATGACCAATAAGTATTTTTTTTCTTGTGGGTTCCCCCTTTAAGGGGTCCAACCATGTCAAGCCCCCAGACCGCAAAGGGCCATGTAATGGGGATTGTTTGGAGGGCGGTGGGTGGCATGTGGCTTTGATTTGCAAAGAGCTGGCAACCGGCGCAATGTTGGACCAAGTCCTGTGCATCTGCCCGGGCCGTTGGCCAATAGAATCCTGTACGGAAGGCCTTGCTTACAGGAGCCCGGGCTGTGGCGTGAAGACCGCCGAGTCCGGCGTGAATTTCTGCCAAAAGATTTCGCCCTTCCTCTTCGGAGATGCACCTTTGAAGGACTCCGATAGTGCTTTTCTTGTACAATTCTCCCTCATGGACCCTGTAGGCCTTGGATCGCCGCACTATGCAGCGTGCCTCATTTTGGTCCTCCGGAAGATCCTGTCTAGTTAGGTAGGCCAGGAATGGTTCTGTCCACGGGGCAATAATGGCCATTATTTCGTGGGCTGAAGGTGTTATTTCAGTGGCGGAGCCTCCGATTGTGTCAGAGAGTTCGGTATCGGGTATTTTGGCCGGGTCCGGGCTATTGTTACCGGTGTCCCCTTCCCATGCTACGGATGGCTTGAAGAGCCTTTCCAGAAATATGTTGGGGGGGGGGGGGACCGCGTCGCGTTTTGCGCCGATGCGGGCGAGGATATCCGCCGCCTGATTGTTTTCCCGAGCCACATGGCGAAATTTGAGTCCCTCGAACCGAGCTGACATTTTTAGGACGGCATTTCGATAGGCCGCCATTTTCGGATCCTTGGCATCGAAATCTCCGTTTATTTGGGATATTGCGAGGTTTGAATCCCCACGCACCTCCAGGCGTTGAATGCCCATGGAGACTGCCATCCGAAGACCATGCAACAGAGCTTCGTATTCGGCTGCATTTTTGGAATCTGTATACAATATTTGCAGTATGTACCAAATGGTATCTCCGGTTGGGGACATTAGGATGACGCCAGCCCCTAGACCGGCCAGCATTTTAGAACCGTCGAAGTGCATGATCCAATTGGAGTATGCGCCGTACTCTTTAGGGAGTTTGGTCTCCGTCCATTCGGCGGCGAAGTCGACCAGTACTTGCGATTTAATGGCTCGGCGAGGTTTGTATGTTATGTCGAATGGGAGGAGCTCAATGGCCCATTTGGCAATCCGGCCCGTAGCGTCGCGGTTGTTGATAATATCATTAAGTGGCACTTACGAGGCTACTCTAATCGAACACTCTTGAAAGTAGTGTCGCAGTTTCCGTGATGCCATGAATACCGCATATGCTATTTTTTGGTAATGCGGGTACCGTGATTTGCATGGAGTGAGGACAGTGGATACATAGTATACCGGCTTTTGAAGAGGGAATTTGTATCTATCCGCTTCCCGTTCGACAACGAGCACCGCGCTTACAACTTGATGAGTTGCCGCAATGTACAACATCATTGGTTCGCCGATGTTTGGTGCGGCCAGGATCGGGTTGGTTGCCAGAATGGCCTTTATTTCTTCCAATCCGGCTGTGGCCGCGTCCATCCACTCAAAGTGTTCGGTGCGCCGAAGGAGGCGATAAAGGGGTAAAGCCTTTTCTCCCAAGCGGGAGATAAAGCGTCTTAGAGCCGCCACGCATCTATTTAGCTTCTTGATTTGTTTGAGGTCTGTTGGGGTAGTCAACTGTGACAACGCTCGGATTTTGGCCGGATTAGTTTCGATACCTCTACTGGAGACAATAAATTCCAGGAGCTTTCCGGCTGGTACGCCAAAAACGCATTTTTCCGGATTGAGCTTGATGTCATATGTTCAGAGGTTGTCGAATGTGAGCCTCAAGTCATCTATCAAAGAGTCGACGTGTTTGGTTTTGACGACCACATTGTCCATGTATGCCTCTACTGTTTTGCCAATTTGTTTCTCCAGGCATGTCTGAATCATGTGCTGATATGTTGCGCCGACATTTTTGAGCCCAAAAGGCATTGTGTTGAAACAGAAGGGACCGTATGGTGTGAAGAATGCCGTTGCGGCTTGGTCGGACTCCGCCATCTTGATTTGGTGGTAACCGGAGTATGCGTCGAGGAAACACAATGACTCGTGTCCTGCAGTAGCATCAATGATTTGATCGATGCGTGGGAGGGGGAAGGGATCCTTTGGGCAAGCTTCATTGAGATCTTTGAAGTCGACACAAAGGCGCCAGGATTTGTCCTTCTTTGGTACCATCACCAGGTTTGCTAGCCAGTCCGGGTGTTTTATTTCTTTGATGAATCCGGCCTCCAATAACTTGTCTAGTTCCTCACCCATGGCCTATCTCTTAGGTTAGGAGAAACGCCGAAGAGCTTGTGTCGGTGTCAAAACCGGAGGATCTCGGGTGGGGGGTCCCGAACTATGCGTCTAGGCCGGATGGTAACAGGAGGCAAGGGACACGAAGTTTTACCCAGGTTCAGGCCCTCTTGATGGAGGTAAAACCCTACGTCCTGCTTGATTAATATTGATGATATGGGTAGTACAAGAGTAGATCTACCACGAGATCAGAGATGCCTAACCCTAGAAGCTAGCCTATAGTATGATTGTTGATGTGTATGTTGTCCTACAGACTAAAACCCCCCGGTTTATATAGACACCGGAGAGGGTTAGGGTTACATAGAGTCGGTTACAATGGTAGGAGATCTGAACATCCGTATCGCCAAGCTTGCCTTCCACGCCAAGGAAAGTCCCTTCCGGACACGAGACGAAGTCTTCAATCTTGTATCTTCATAGTCCAGGAGTCCGGCTGAAGGTATAGTTCGGCTATCCGAACACCCCCTAATCCAGGACTCCCTTAGTAGCCCCTGAACCAGGCTTCAATGATGACGAGTCCGGCGCGCAGATTGTCTTCGGCATTACAAGGCGGGTTCCTCCTCCAAGTACTTAATAGAAGATTTTAAACACAAATATAGTGTCCGGCTATGCAAAATAAGTTTTCCACATATTGCCATAGAGAGAATAATATTTACATAAATCTAATCTGCTGACGTATTCCGTAGTGCGACACACCACGGCCAAGCTTTTATCCGAGTCGTTTCATTATCCCACCTCAGCGCGTCATGCGAGGCATTTTCCTTGGCACGTCTTGTCAAAGCAGAGATCGTGTCCCCTTATTCCGGGATTCTCATCAATACGGGCGTGGGTAACCCAACCGCGCCTTTGATTACGTCACTTGGAGATAAGCGAGTTTTACTAGGCTGGTGGGGACATGTAGTTGCGTCCACCCATATAAGGGGATAAGGATCCACCTTTTCACCCACGCCTTATTCCTCCTTTGCCTATCCATTCTTGCGCACTCGAGCTCCAGCGCCCAAGTCCGTACTACCACCTCAACCTTCTCCAGTCATGTCCGGAGCGGGAGGCAAGTGGATGGTCTCCTCCGTCATGGAGGGACACATCAAAAAGCTGAGGAAGGCCGGACATCTGGCTAGCGACATCGCGCACCGGCTTCCCGAAAAGGGGCAGCTCATCCCCACTCCTAGGCCCCATGAGAGGATGGTATTCCTCCCCCATTTCCTCTGCGGACTGGGCTTCCCTCTGCATCCATTTGTCCGGGGGCTCATGTTCTACTACGGCCTAGATTTCCACAATCTAGCCCCGAACTTCGTCCTCAACATCTCGGCGTTTATCGTCGTGTGCGAGGCGTTCCTCCGCATCCGCCCCCATTTCGGCCTATGGCTTAAGACTTTCAACGTCAAGCCAAAGGTGGTGCGCGCAGCCAGGCGGAGTGCGGCGGTGCCATGGTTGGCAAGATGGCCAACGTCCTGTGGCTCGAGGGCTCCTTTGTGGAGACCCTGAAGGGGTGGCAATCATGGTGGTTTTACGTCACCGAGCCGCGCGACGCCGAATGGGTCGCACCCCCTGAGTTTCGATCCGGCCCCCCTACGCGGCTCACCTCCTGGAAGGAGACATGCCTGTCTTGAGGTAAAAAAGGAGAGCTGACCGGACTCCGAACATGCATCGAAACCCTGGTGGACAAGAAGCTCAAGCTTGTCAACGTAGTCCAGGTTATGCTCATCCGCCTGATCCGCCCGTGTCAACGACGGGCCTTCAACCTATGGGAGTTCGACCCGACGCAGCATCGAACTCTAAACAGGCTCTTCGACACGACATACGAAGATGCCTGGAGGATGCTTTTCAAAGGCGCTGAGGCTCCCGCATCCGCTACCGAGGATCGCGGATTCCGTACTCAGCATCACGCTCATGCGGTAAGCTGTTTTTGTCCTTTTACAGGGTATCAGTTTTTCATAGTTTGACTCTATGCGGGATCTAAGCTCCCTTATCTTTGACAGGATTGGGAGGTGACGTCCGGACAGATCAACTGTCTGGCTCCTTTGCCCGAAGGCCCAGCGGACGCTCGCTTGGCGAAGCTGCTGGTTCCGATGCCCTATGTGGTGCCGGAGAAGAAGGCCACAAAAAGGGCCACGGGGACTCGAAAGAGTGCCCGACGCCAGGAGGTGTCGGATTCATCATCCGACGGTCCCGAAGCGCCTTCCTCTCGTGAAGACGAGGAGGAAGAAGAAGAGACCTCTCCCCCTCCAGCGGAAGGAGAGAAGAAAAGGAAGGCCGCCCTCTCTGAGGAGGCCGGAGGGTCCAAGAAGGGGAAAACCCTTCCTCCGGACTACTCCAACGACGCCGACGATAGCGGAGAGGAGTGGCAGCCCAGGGCCAAGCCCCTGGCAAAATCGTAAGTATCCGGATACCGGAGTAATTCATAGTATTCGTTTATTGCACAGCTTTCCCTTATGTCGAATATGCTTATGCAGCCCACCCAAAGACCGGCTCGACGCGTCGTCGAGCGGCTCACTGGACTCGTCGGATGTGAACTCGCTTCC
>NC_041392.1:147550033-147581703 GCF_002162155.2 Triticum dicoccoides
ACCGAGGTGTTGTCCCAACAGGTTCCAAGCAGGGAGGAGGTGGTCCCGGAGGCACCGCAAGGCGACCTCCTGGACTCCAGGAGTAAAGGGGATGAAACTCCCCAGGGCTCCAAGTCCGGCTCTAGGCCAAACACTGCTCCGGAACCTTCAAGGGTTCCGGAGTCCGGTGGGGGACTTCCTTCCAAGAGGAGCAAGTCCACCGTGCCGGCAACCCCCATCCACCCGGAGGCGCCGGACAATATGTTGGAGGCGCTCCAAGGCGCCTCCATCGATGAGGAGCACCGCGCTATTATGAGTGTGGTGGTCCAGAAGGTTCAGTCCGCCAAGAGCGGACTGACTGAAGCTTGTACTAGCCTTTTGACAGGCTTTGAGGTAAGTAAATAATGTGTAAATAATATTACCACATAGACAGTAGCCCCTGATGCTCTGTTGGGCGTTCGGGAAGAAAAGCCGAATAGAGGATCAAAAAATTCGCAGGAGTCTAACAAAAGGAGTCAATATGCGTGTGCAGGATTCTCTGCTGGCGTCTGCCGTACTCACTGCAGAAGTGGACACGCTGAAGCAGAGCCTCGAGAAGTCCGAGCAAGAGCTCGGGCGTGCCAAGAAGCAGCTCGAGGAGAAGGAAGGTAAGAAATACCTTGGTTGAATATGTATATAAAAAAGGTGCAATTGCAAGAAATGACAGGATTAACATGGCTATTGTAGGGGCCACATCTGAGGTGGCGACCCTTAAGCAAGCGCTGCTCGAGGCCGAGAAGAGTGCGGCCGCGGAGCGCACCGAGCGGGAGAGGTATGAGGCCGAGGTTGGCAAGGTGCGGCAAGAGCTCTAAGTTCTCATGAAGAAACATGAGAGTTTGGAGCTTGACTCGAAGACACGAGCGTCCGAGCTCGCGGCCGCTATTGAAAATGCCAAGTCTGCCAAGGCCGAATCCCAGAAGACCCTCCAGGAGTTGGATGAGGTGAAGAAAATAGCGATGGGTAAGGCATTCTTTATGCAAAGTAAACACATAAACGTGAGTTACTTGATACTTACCCGAATCCGGAGCTCTCCAAGGGCATTTGCAGATCTTCCCCGGAGTGTATCCGATGCCGCCGCATTCTATCAAGCCGAGGAGGGCAGCTCGACGGAGAAGGTGTTCTGGTCTTAGTATGCTGAGGCCGGATACCCCGTGCCCCTGAGCGACCAGCTGAAGCAACTGGTCGAGCTCCACAAGGCAGCCGAACAGGCCATGAAGGGCCTCCTAGTTCGGCTATGGCCTGGAGAGGCTCTGTCTGGGAGCTATTTCGGGCTGGTGCGGCGGCTGGTGGAGGCCTATCCAAGGCTCGAAGTCATCAAGCGCTCCGTCTGTATTGAAGGTGCCCGTAGGGCCTTTGCCCGCGCTAAGGTGCACTGGGGCAGGCTGGATGCGGAGAAGCTTGTGAAGGACGGGCCACAAGCGGGGAAAGCGCATCGCAAGCCCGAAAATTACTATAAGGATGTTCTGGAGGGTGCCCGCCTTGTGGCGGATGAATGTACTAGGGATGTAATTTTTGAGTAAAACTCGCTCGTTTTTGTCGTGTGCGCTGAAAACTTGTTCATATGCGCTGAGCAATGCTGCTTGAATTTAAAATATTACCTTCTGTGCGGCTGTTTATCAATACTGAGAGATGGCGAGTCGTCGGCTTCTGCCCCCTTGCCGCTAGTGCTGGGGTGTTCAGGGATAAATCTGGGCGCTCTTTTTCCCATGTTTGGGTCCTTCGAGGGACGCGCTCAGCCCGACGAACGAGGCAATCGGACTATAATGCGTGAACACTCTCACTTAGCCATAGAATTCTATAATTTTAAATTTCGGCGAAGCCCCTAGTATTCGGAAGACCGAGTTCGGGGCGCTATCCACGCCTTGGCCGGACAGAGCCGACTCGTCTCCCTAAGCGGCATAAGTCTTTAGGGACTCAAAAAAAACCTCTCGAACAGCGACCAGCTCTCGCTTCATCATGACAGTCAGTTTTAGCTTTCTCCACTGAGGTGCTCGGCCCAGCTCAACTGGGGCACAATCGCAGTGGTTCTCCTAGTGCTACCTTAGCCGATATAGCGGAACGTAAGGCACCAAAACATAGGAGCCGGGCAAACCCAACTATTGACCCAAGACATGATTCGGAGCCGATGCATATAATGCTATAAGTTCAGGGTGCCACACTTGTGAAAGTGTTCGGACTTCTTACACCATATTGAGGGGTGCTAAAAGCCCCTGGCGTATTTTGGCCATACCAAGTTGTACGGGTGCGACATGTCGTTAAGGAACATTTATTTATAAAAAGATAGTGCAAAAATAGACAAAAGCTATGCATTGTTTATTAAAAATAGCTGCGGTCAAAGCAGAACGATACAAGTAATGCGATAAACGAAAAGTTGGACTATTTAACATGTCTGCTCTAGGGGCAAGCTGCAGAATAGTATGCGAAACAGGTATACTGCTCGTGATAGAGACCACCTGGGATTTCTGTACTGCGGCATGGCTTGTCTGCTTCCCTGGTTCTTGCATCGTTTGTGCGGCAATTGAACTGCCGAATAGGCCTTCTGAAGAGTAGAGTCCTGGAAGTAAGAGAAAAGTAAAAAATCAGAAGCCCCTGGTGCGGTTTAAGCCGTGTTTTGGGCATGCCGTGATGGTGCCCCTCCCCCTATGTCCATGGTATTTCTAGAGCGTAATTATGTACGCGAAGTACTGGCGTCGCCTTTTTGCTAGGGTTGGGGTTGGGGCCGTATTGCTACGCCTGCTCGGAACGTGCCAGGCGGTCTTGTTGTAGGTTACTCCGGGCACGCTTGACGGTGTTCGGACGTTTAATGGCCGGACTGGAGAACTGCCTGGAGAGGCTGCTTTGTACTTCCGCTGCAAGGGCCGCCGTGTGCTCCTCTGTACGGAGGGAGCGTTCGGTGTTTCCACTGACCGTAATTACTCCACGAGGGCCTGGCATCTTGAGCTTAAGGTATGTGTAGTGCGGTACCGCATTGAATTTGGTGAATGCGGTTCGTCCGAGTAGTGCATGATAGCCACTGCGGAATGGGACTATGTCGAAGACCAATTCCTCGCTTCAGAAATTATCCGGGGATCCGAAGACCACTTCAAGTGTGACTGAGCCTGTACAGTTGGCCTCTACACCTGGTATTACGCCTTTAAAGGTCATTTTGGTGGGCTTAATCCTCGAGGGATCGATGCCCATTTTTTGCACTGTATCCTGGTAAAGCAGGTTCAGGCTGCTGCCGCCGTCCATGAGGACTCTAGTGAGATGAAATCCGTCAATAATTGGGTCTAGAACCAATGCGGCAAATCCGCCATGACGGATGCTAGTGGGATGGTCTCTTTAATCAAAGGTGATCGGGCAGTAGGACCATGGGTTGAACTTTGAGGCGACTGGCTCTACTGCGTATACGTCCCTTAACGCGCGCTTCTGCTCCCTTTTTGGGATGTGGGTGGCGTATATCATGTTCACCGTCCGCACTTGTGGGGGAAAACCCTTCTATCCATTGTTTCTTGGCGGCCGGGGCTCCTCGTCATCATCGCTATGCAGCCCCTTGTCTTCATTGTCGGCGCTTAACTTGCCTGCCTGCTTGAACACCCAACAATCCCTGTTGATGTGATTGGCCGGCTTTTCGGGGGTGCCATGTATTTTGCACAAGCGGTCGAGTATTCGGTCCAAGCTGGACGGGCCCCTAGGATTCCTTTTGAATGGCTTTTTCCGCTGACCGGATTTAGAGCCTCTAAATCCGGCATTAACTGCCATATCCTCAGCATTGTCGCCGTTAATGCGGCGCTTCTGCTTGTTGCGACGCGACCTGCCACTAATGTCCCTGGTGTCCGAACTACCAGGGTTCTTGGTCATATTGTTGCTACGAGCAAGCCAGCTGTCTTCTCCCGCGCAAAAGCGGGTCATGAGTGTCGTGAGTGCTGCCATAGATTTCGGCTTTTCCTGTCCAAGGTGCCGGGCCAGCCACTCATCATGGATATTGTGCTTGAAGGCTGCTAGGGTCTCAGCATCCGGACAGTCGACTATTTGGTTTCTCTTTGTTAGGAACCGTGTCCATAATTATCTGGCCGATTCCTCTGGCTTCTGAATTACGTGACTTAGGTCATCGACGTCTGGGGGTCGCACATAAGTGCCCTGGAAATTGTCGAGGAATGCGGCTTCCAGGTCCTCCCAACAACTGATTGATCCTGTTGGCAAGCTGTTGAGCCAATGCCAAGCTGGTCCTTTAAGCTTGAGTGGGAGGTATTTGATGGCGTGAAAATCATCGCTGCGGGCCATGTGGATATGAAGGAGATAATCCTTGATCCATACCGCAGGGTCTGTTGTGCCATCATATGATTCGATGTTTACGGGTTTGAAACCCTCGGGGATTTGATGATCCATTATTTCGTCTGTAAAGCACAGTGGGTGTGCGGCGCCTATGTACTGGGCGATATCATGACGTAGCTCGGTATCATGACGTAGCTCCAATGAGTTTTGTCTACTGTGTTCGGCCCTGCCGAATTTGTGGCCGGCGTGAAGGTTACCATCTCGAGCCGTGGGGTGCCCACGCGATCCGTAGATCGATCGTGTTTGCCTTGCCTTGTCCTCCAACATGTCTCGTAAGTCTGGCGCATATTCCCGTGCCTTGGTACGGGGTGCGGCTTGAGTGGAGGGCCGGGAGGCCTCTTTGTCACGGCCACGAGGTGGCCGTTCGGCCGCATCAAGTGCTTCCTCCTCTAATTGGGGTAGCAACCTGCGCTTTGGGTAACTCTTGGAGGGGCGTTCGAGTTTATGCTCTTCGGCCGCAAGGACTTCGGTCCATCTGTCAACTAGCAAATCTTGATCAGCTCGGAGCTGTTGCTGTTTTTTCTTGAGGCTTCTTGCCGTGGCCATAAGCCTGCGTTGGAAACGCTTTTGCTCAACGGGATCCACTGGCACGACGAATTCGTCATCGTCGAGGCTTGCCTCGTCTTCGGAGGGAGGCATATAATTATCGTCCTCGACCTCTCTGTCTGCCGCTCTCTCATGAGGGCTGGTTTCTCCATCCTCTGGTGCTAAACCTTGCTGGAGGGGGTTTTCTTCGGCACTCTCTGGAGTATTATTATCTCCCGTGCTGTAATCACCATTTTTGTGCTGGCGGGATTTTGAGTGGCGCCACTGACGCTGGCGCTTGGGCTATTTCTTGGAGGGGTCATCCTCTGCTGTTCCATCGCCCTCTCCCTCTTTTGGGGTGTCCACCATGTATATGTCCTATGACGAGGTGGCTTTCCAAGGCCTAGTAGGCGCTGGTTCTTCATCATATCCTTCATCGGCGTCCATACCGTCGATGTCTTCGGAGTCGAAGTCGAGCATGTCAGTTAAGTCGTCGACAGTGGCTACAAAGTGGGTGGTGGGTGGGTTTTGAATTTCTTCATCGTCCGTATCCCAACCTTGCTGACCGTAGTCCGGTCAGGGCTCTCCTGATAAAGAGAGAGACCTCAATGACTTCAGGATATCGCCGAAAGGCGAGTGCTGAAAGACGTCCGCAGCCATGAACTCCATGATCGGCGCCCAATCGGATTCGATCGGCAGGGGCGCGGAGGGTTCGGAGTCCGGAGAAGAATCCGGCTCCGTGGAGTCACGAGTCTCGCAGAGTACGGGGCTGGTGTTCGGCTCAACTGCCGTTGGGATCACAGCCCCCGAGGTGGCGTCCAACCGCCCATCCTCGATCAGTGCGGTTGGCTCCGAACTAAGGGTCGGAGCCAATGCGGGTGCGGCCTCCAGGGCACTGTTCGGCGGCAGAGCTAGATCATGCTCGTCGTGACAATGCGGCGTGCTTGGTGGTGGTTCGAATCCGTCGAAGATCAAGTCCCCGCGGATGTCAGCCGTGTAGTTTAAATTTCCGAATCTGACCTGATGGCCAGGGGCGTAGCTTTCGATCTGCTCTAGATGGCCAAGTGAATTGGCCCGCAGTGCGAAGCCGCCAAAGACGAAGATCTGTCCGGGAAGGAAGGTCTCACCCTGGACTGCATCGCCATTGATGATCGTAGGAGCCATCGGGCCTGACAGCGATGACACAGAGGAACTCTCAATGAAAGCACCAATGTCGGTGTCAAAACCGGCGGATCTCGGGTAGGGGGTCCCGAACTATGCGTCTAGGACGGATGGTAACAGGAGGCAAGGGACACGAAGTTTTACCCAGGTTCGGGCCCTCTCGATGGAGGTAAAACAATACGTCCTGCTTGATTAATATTGATGATATGGGTAGTACAAGAGTGGATCTACCACGAGATCAGAGAGGCCTAACCCTAAAATCTAGCCTATAGTATGATTGTTGATGTGTATGTTGTCCTACGGACTAAAACCCCCCGATTTATATAGACACCAGAGAGGATTAGGGTTACATAGAGTCGGTTACAATGGTAGGAGATCTGAACATCCGTATCACCAAGCTTGCCTTCCACGCCAAGGAAAGTCCCTTCCGGACACGGGACGGAGTCTTCAATCTTGTATCTTCATAGTCCAGGAGTCCGGCTGAAGGTATAGTTCGGCTATCCGAACACCCCCTAATCCAGGACTCCCTCAGCTTGCTTGACCGGCTTGAATCCCTTTAGGATATTGAGGCTATGCTCGGCCAGCCTGCGTGGGATTCCTGGCATGTCTAAGGGATGCCAGGCGAATATGTCCCAGTTATCGCGCAGGAACTCTCGTAGTGTGATACGTCTCCAACGTATCTATAATTTTTGATTGCTCCATGCTATATTATCTACTGTTTTGGACTATATTGGGCTTTATTTTCCACTTTTATATTATTTTTGGGACTAACCTATTAACCGGAGGCCCAGCCCAGAATTTTTGTTTTTTGCCTATTTCAGTGTTTCGGATAAACAGAATATCAAACAGAGTCCAAACGGAATAAAATCTTCGGAAACGTGATTTTCTTACCGAACGTGATCCAGGAGACTTGGACCCTACTGCAAGGGATCAAAGAGGTGGTCATGAGGGTGGGGGTGCGCCCCCTGCCTCGTGGGCCCCTCGGTGCTCCACCGACGTACTCCTTCCTCCTATATATACACACGTACCCCCAAATGATCAGAACAGGAGCCAAAACCATAATTACACCGCCGCAACTTTCTGTATCCACGAGATCCCATATTGGGGCCTGATCCGGAGCTCCGCCAGAAGAGGGCCGTCATCATGGAGGGCTTCTACATCATCCTAGCCCCTCCAATGAAGTGTGAGTAGTTTACCTCAGACCTTCGGGTCCATAGTTAGTAGCTAGATGGCTTCTTCTCTCTCTTTGAATCTCAATACAAAGTTCTCCCCCTCTCTTGTGGAGATCTTTTCGATGTAATCTTCTTTTTGCAGTGTGTTTGTTGAGACCAATGAATTGTGGGTTTATGATCAAGTCTATCTATGAATAATATTTGAATCTTCTCTGAATTCTTTTATGCATGATTAGTTATCTTTGCAAGTCTCTTTGAATTATCCATTTGGTTTGGCCAACTAGATTGGTAGTTCTTGCCATGGGAGAAGTGCTTAGCTTTGGGTTCGATCTTGCGATGTCCTTACCCAGTGATAGAAGGGGCAGCAAGGCACGTATTGTATCGTTGTCATCGAGGATAACAAGATGGGGTGTATTTCATATTGCATGAATTTATCTCTCTACATCATGTCATCTTGCTTAAGGCGTTACTCTGTTTTTTAACTTAATACTCTAGATGCATGCTGGATAGTGGTCGATGAGTGGAGTAATAGTAGTAGATGCAGAATCGTTTCGATCTACTTGTCACGGACGTGATGCCTATATAATGATCATGCCTAGATATTCTCATAATTATGCACAATTCTATCAATTGCTCAACAGTAATTAGTTCACCCACCGTAGAATACTTATGCTCTTGAGAGAAGCCACTAGTGAAACCTATGGTCCCCGGGTCTATTCTCATCATATCAATCTCCATCACTTTTATATTGTTTTGTTATTTACTTTGCTTTTACTTTTTACTTTTCATCCTTATACCAAAAATACCAAAAATATTCTATCTATCAGATCTCACTCTCGTAAGTGACCGTGAAGGGCTTGACAACCCCTAATCGCGTTGGTTGCGAGTAGCTATCACTTTGTGCAGGTATGAGGGACTTGAGCGTGGGCTCCTACTGGATTGATACCTTGGTTCTCAAAAACTGAGGTAAATACTTACGCTACTCTGCTGCATCATCCCTTCCTCTTCGGGGAAAACCAACGCAAGCTCAAGACGTAGCAAGAAGGATTTCTGGCGCCGTTGCCGGGGAGTCTACGCAAAAAGTCAATATACCAAGTACCCATCACAATCCCTATCTCTCGCATTACATTATTTGCCATTTGCCTCTCGTTTTCCTCTCCCCCCCAATTCACCCTTGCCGTTTTATTCGCCCTCTCTCTCTATCCTCCCTCTCTATTTGCCCTTTTTGCTTGTGTGTTAGTTTGTTTGCCTGCTTGTCATTATGTCTGAAACTGGGGAAGTTATCGCCAATTTGGGCGATAATAATATCATGGAAAATTCTGATACTCCTGCTAAAGAACCTACCATCTTTCATACAAAAAAATTCCATGTTGGTAGTGGTAATATTATTGGAAAAGGAGTTATTCAAGATTTCTTTACTTGTGCCGGTGCTTTACCATCTATGGGTAGTTCTATCCTTCACATAACTAGTAGTCTTGCGGACGCTATTGCCATGCTCGTAGTTGAACTTGAAAGACAATTCATGCACATGCATCCTTCTATACAAAGGATTTTTCTGGAATTTTCTAATATTGAGCATTCTTCTGTTAAGCGTGCCGCTACTATCTTTTTGGCTCATGAGTTTAGATTCATAATAAGAGAAGCCAAAGAAATATTTGCGCATTATAGGGTGGACGCTTGCCGTCCTCCCATAGAGGCTATCCTCTTTGATCAAGAAGAAATAATGCGTTTTCAATCTCTAGATTATGTTGCTTTCAATGAAAATCTTAGAAGAAAGGTTCCTACCAATGTTTTAGTTGATAGAATTTCTGATCTTAATGATGATTTGGATATTCGAAATAATGAACTAGGATATTCTCTTGAATATAGGCTCACAAAGTTCTGTCAAAAGAATGCTTATAATGATGAATCGGTGGTGCATTATGAAGGACCAAAGGAGGATCCTATACCTCCCAAGGTTGATCTTGGGGATTTTTTGTCCTGTTAAATTTAATCCTTTTGATTAATTTTGCTTGCCTCAAAGAAAACTTTCTGCCGAATGTAGAGAATATGAAATGAGTTTCACCAATCTATCTTATTACTATGGCAATACTTAGATCTATTCTTGCTCGTTATGCCTAGCTAGGGGCGTTAAATGATAGCGCTTGTTGGGAGGCAACCCAATTTTATTTTTATTCCTTGCTTTTTGCTCCTGTTTAGTAATAAATAAATTATTTAGCCTCTGTTTTGGTTGTGTTTTTTTGTGTTTAATTAGTGTTTGTGCCAAGTAGAACCATTGGGAAGACTTGGGGAAAGTCTTGTTGAACTTGCTGTAAAAAACAGAAACTTTAGCGCTCACGAGAACTGCTGTCATTTTTATTTTAAGAGTGCTATTTAGTTAATTATTTTTGCATATGATTAATAGATAAATTACTCACGTCCAGAAATTTATTTTAGAATTTTTGGGGTTCCAGATCTTGCGCTAGCTACGGATTACTATAGACTGTTCTGTTTTTGACAGATTCTGTTTTTGTGTGTTGTTTGCTTATTTTGATGAATCTATGGCTAGTAAAATAGTTTATAATCCATAGAGAAGTTGGAATACAGTAGGTTTAACACCAATATAAATAAAGAATGAGTTAATTACAGTACCTTGAAGTGGTCTTTTGTTTTCTTTCGCTAACGGAGCTCACGAGTTTTCTATCTTGAGTTTTGTGTTGTGAAGTTTTCAAGTTTTGGGTGAATTCTTTTGATGGATCATGGAACAAGGAGTGGCAAGAGCCTAAGCTTGTGGATGCCCATGGAACCCCCAAGATAATCCAAGGACACCAAAAAGTCAAAGCTTGGGGATGCCCCGGAAGGCATCCCCTCTTTTCGTCCACTTCCATCGGTAATTTACTTGGAGTTATATTTTTATTCACCAACATGATATGTGTTTTGCTTGGAGCGTCTTGTATTATTTGTGTCTTTGTTTGTTAGTATGCCACAATCATCCTTTCTGTACACACCTTTTGAGAGAGCCATACATGAATTAAAATTTGATAGAATACTCTATGTGCTTCACTTATATCTTTTGATCTAGATAATTTTGCTCTATGTGCTTCACTTATATCCTTTGAGCTAGATAATTTTGCTCTATGTGCTTCACTTATATCCTTTGAGCTAGATAATTTTTCTCTATGTGCTTCACTTATATCTTTTGAGCGTTATAATTTTGCTCTATGAGCTTCACTTAGATCTTTTAGAGCACGGTGGTGGATTCGTTTTAAAGAAACTATTGATCTCTCATGCTTCACTTAAATTAATTTGAGAGTCTCTTAATAGCATGCTAATTTGCCTAATAATAATATGCTTGGTATTCAAGATTTGTGAAACTTTCTTTTGAGTGTGTTGAATACTAAGAAAAGATTGAAGCATGATAATTGTTTTGAGATATGGAGGTGATAATATTAAAGTCATGCTAGTTGAGTAGTTGTGAATTTAAAGAATACTTGTGTTGAAGTTTTTGATTCCCGTAGCATGCACGTATGGTGAACCGTTATGTGATGAAGTCGGAGCATGATTTATTTATTGATTGTCTTCCTTATGAGTGGCGGTCGGGGATGAGCGATGGTCTTTTCCTACCAATCTATCCCCCTAGGAGCATGCGCGTAATACTTTGCTTTGATAACTTCTAAATTTTTGCAATAAGTATATGAGTTCTTTATGACTAATGTTGAGTCCATGGATTATACGCACTCTCACCCTTCCACCCTTGCTAGCCTCTCTAATACCGCGCAACTTTCGCCGGTATCATACACCTACCATATACCTTCCTCAAAGCAGCCACCATACCTACCTATTATGGCATTTCCATAGCCATTCCGAGATATATTGCCATGCAACTTTCCACCATGTAGTTCATCATGACACATCCATCATCGTCATATTGCTTAGCATGATCATGTAGTTGACATAGTATTTGTGGCAAAGCCACCATTCATAATTCTTTCATACTTGTCACTCTTGATTCATTGCATATCCCGGTACACCACCGGAGGCATTCATATAGAGTCATACTTTGTTTTAGTATTGAGTTGTAATCATTGAGTTGTAAATAAATAGAAGTGTGATGATCATCATTCAATAGAGCATTGTCCCAAAAAAGGCCAAAAAAAAGAAGGCCCCAAAAAATAATAAATAAATAAATAAGGGGCAATGCTACTATCCTTTTTTCCACACTTGTGCTTCAAAGTAGCACCATGATATAACAAGTCTCATATATTGTGCTTCAAAGTAGCACCATGTTCTTCATATAGAGAGTCTCATATGTTGTCACTTTCATATACTAGTGGGAATTTTACGTTATAGAACTTGGCTTGTATATTCCAATGATGGGCTTCCTCAAATTTCCCTAGGTCTTCGTGAGCAAGCAAGTTGGATGCACACCCACTAGTTTCTTTTGTTGAGCTTTCATACATTAATAGCTCTAGTGTATCCGTTGCAGGGCAATTCCTACTCACTCACATTGATATCTATTGATGGGCATCTCCATAGCCCGTTGATACGCCTAGTCGATGTGAGACTATCTTCTCCTTTTTGTCTTCTCCACAACCACCATTCTATTCCACCTATAGTGCTATATCCATGGCTCACGCTCATGTATTGCGTGAAGATTGAAGAAGTTTTGAAAAAGTTAGAGTATGAAACAATTGCTTGGCTTGTCATCGGGGTTGTGCATGATTTAAATACTTTGTGTGGGGAAGATGGAGCATAGCCAGACTATATGATTTTGTAGGGATAACTTTCTTTGGCCATGTTATTTTGAGAAGACATAATTACTTTGTTAGTATGCTTGAAGTATTATTATTTTCTATGTCAATATAAACTTTTGTCTTGAATCTTTCTAATCTGAATATTCATACCACAATTAAGAAGATTTGCATTGAAATTATGGCAAGTAGCACTCCGCATCAAAAATTCTCTTTTTATCATTTACCTACTCGAGGACGAGCAGGAATTAAGCTTGGGGATGCCTGATACGTCTCCAACGTATCTATAATTTTTGATTGCTCCATGCTATATTATCTGCTGTTGGACTATATTGGGCTTTATTTTCCACTTTTATATTATTTTTGGGACTAACCTATTAACCGGAGGCCCAGCCCAGAATTGCTGTTTTTTGCCTATTTCAGTGTTTCGGATAAATAGAATATCAAATGGAGTCCAAACGGAATAAAATCTTCGGAAACGTGATTTTCTCACCGAACGTGATCCAGGAGACTTGGACCCTACTGCAAGGGATCAAAGAGGTGGTCACGAGGGTGGGGGCGCCCCCCTAGGCGCGCCCCCTGCCTCGTGGGCCCCACGGTGCTCCCCCGACGTACTCCTTCCTCCTATATATACACACGTACCCCCAAACGATCAGAACAGGAGCCAAAACCCTAATTCCTCCGCCGCAACTTTCTGTATCCATGAGATCCCATCTTGGGGCCTGTTTTGGAGCTCCGCCGGAAGAGGGCCGTCATCACGGAGGGCTTCTACATCATCCTAGCCCCTTCGATGAAGTGTGAGTAGTTTACCTCAGACCTTCGGGTCCATAGTTAGTAGCTAGATGGCTTTTTCTCTCTCTTTGAATCTCAATACAAAGTTCTCCCCCTCTCTTGTGGAGATCTATTCGATGTAATCTTCTTTTTGCGGTGTGTTTGTAGAGATCGATGAATTGTGGGTTTATGATCAAGTCTATCTATGAATAATTTTTGAATCTTCTCTGAATTCTTTTATGCATGATTGGTTATCTTTGCAAGTCTCTTCGAATTATCCGTTTGGTTTGGCCAACTAGATTGGTAGTTCTTGCCATGTGAGAAGTGCTTAGCTTTGGGTTCGATCTTGCGGTGTCCTTACCCAGTGACAGAAGGGGCAGCAAGGCACGTATTGTATCGTTGCCATCGAGGATAACAAGATGGGGTTTATTTCATATTGCATGAATTTATCTCTCTACATCATGTCATCTTGCTTAAGGCATTACTCTATTTTTTAACTTAATACTCTAGATGCATGCTGGATAGCGGTCGATGAGTGGAGTAATAGTAGTAGATGCAGAATCGTTTCGATCTACTTGTCACAGATGTGATGCCTATATACACGATCATTCCTAGATATTCTCATAATTATGCACAATTCTATCAATTGCTCAACAGTAATTTGTTCACCCACCGTAGAATACTTATGCTCTTGAGAGAAGCCACTAGTGAGACCTATGGCCCCCGGGTCTATTCTCATCATATCAATCTCCATCACTTTTATATTGTTTTGTTATTTACTTTGCTTTTACTTTTTACTTTGCATCCTTATATCAAAAATACCAAAAATATTCTATCTATCAGATCTCACTCTCGTAAGTGATCGTGAAGGGCTTGACAACCCCTAATCGTGTTGGTTGCGAGTAGCTATCGCTTTGTGCAGGTATGAGGGACTTGAGCGTGGGCTCCTACTGGATTGATACCTTGGTTCTCAAAAACTGAGGGAATACTTACGCTACTATGCTGCATCATTCCTTCCTCTTCGGGGAAAACCAACGCAAGCTCAAGACGTAGCATAGTGCGGCGTCCACAGCAGGGCTTAGCTGTGCCCGGATGGAGGCTGTTTTTGTAGGGTCCGTTGGGTGGACTTGGAATTTGACTATTTCATCTGCTGGTTTAAAAGAGGTGGACTTGGATCTCTTGTCGAGTATCACGTCGTCCCTGTCCACTGTGGAGCGTAGCATAGTTAATTCCTCGGTCGAGAGGGCTTCGGATAGTGCCTCGAGGGCCAATGCGGCTGTTTTGTTTTCGGCGCAGAGTGTTGTGTCCGGATCGCTGGCGAGAGTGATGATTCCATTGGGCCCGTGCATTTTGAGCTTCATGTACCCGTAATGGGGTACGGCTTGGAAGATTGTGAATGCCTCCCGTCCTAAAAGAGCGTGATAACCACTGCTGAACGGGGCCACTTGGAATGTAATTTCTTCGGACCTGTAATTATCCGGCGTGCCGAATACCACATCTAGTGTGATTTTCCCAGCACAGCGTGCTTCCCGACTGGGGATGATTCCTCTAAAGGTTGTGCTACTTTGCTCAATGCAGCTCCAGTCTATTTCCATCTTTTGAAGAGTTTCCTCATAGATGAGGTTTAATCCGCCGCCGTCGTCCATGAGTACCTTGGTGAGTCGAAAGCCGTCCACAATTGGACTGAGGACCAGTGCGGCTGGTGCTCGAGCTGTTCGCAATTTAGGTTCGTCACTGGCATTGAAGGTAATAGCCGTGTCACTCCATGGATTTATTGCTGCTACGTGGAAGATTTCGGCCATGCTGCAGAGTGTTCACTTGCGTCTATTATTCGACGCGAAGGTCTCAAAGACTGTTAAAACCGTATTGTTGTCCACGGGATGGTGCTCTGTGGTATTTGGGAGAAGTAGATCCTCACCACTTTTGGCCACCTGCCGGAGTATCCAACATGTTCTAAGGTTGTGCGTTGGTATTGTATCCACTGTACTATGAATTTTGCACGGTCCGTTGAGCCATCCCTCCAGTACGGTTCCTTGCCCCGTAGAGGGTTTTTGCTTTTTGGTAGTTAACCCGGGTGTATTGTGATAATGCACCCTTTTATTTCGGACTGGGTTTGTGTTCAGGGCCGGATTATCCCAAAAGTTTGTTTCGGTTTTCCAGGCACTTTCCATCGCACAGTACTTTTGTACTATGGATGCCAAGTCAGTGAAGCGTGTTATCTCACGGTGATTTATGGCGTTAAGGATTCCCTTGTCCGTGCAATGATTGCGGAAAAGTAAGATTGTGTATTCCTCGCGACAGTCCTTAACCTTGTTCATCGCAAGGAGGAATCTGGCCGAGTAATGATGTACTGTTTCCTGGGGCTCTTGCCTGAAATGGGAAAGGTCTCTTATGTTTGGGTGGGTGGGTGGAATTGAATCCAAACCCCTACCCGATCTGGGATCCAGGGGCCGGGGAGTTTCCAATTTTGGAAGTTCCGGTTCTAGGATGTTACCCGCTAATCCTGGTCCGCCGCCTGACTCTAAGTTCAGGGATTGGATGTTGTCCTCTCGCGAACGGGCGTCCAGCTCGGAGAGCTCGGGAATCCGGACATATTTGGTCCTCAGGATAGAGGAAAGGTCGCCACATTGTTCCTCCACCACTGCAATATGATGGGTGACCGGTGGATAATTAATCTTCCTTTGATCGGGTTTAATCCCAATCCGATCATAGTCTGTAGCGACTCCCAAGGCGGCAATGTGATCCAAGAGCTCGTTTAAGGAGGAGAGCTCCATTGGACCCATCTGTTTGGCGAGTGCCGATTTGACATGGAGGCTGTTTTCGATGACCCGAGAATTCATCATCGGCGCGACGGCCGAACAGGCAGTCATAATGAACCTGCCTAGCCGGAGAGTTTGGCCGATAGCCAAAGCTCCCCCAACAGTAGTACCATCTTTAAAGACGAGATGAGACATCCTTCCTTCTGGTGACGACATAGAGGAACTCTCAATGAAAGCACCAATGTCGGTGTCAAAACCGGCAGATCTCGGGTAGGGGGTCCCGAACTGTGCGTCTAAGGCAGATGGTAATAGGAGGCAGGGGACACAATGTTTTACCCAGGTTCGGGCCCTCTTGATGGAGGTAAAACCCTACGTCATGCTTGATTAATATTGATGATATGGGTAGTACAAGAGTAGATCTACCACAAGATCAGAGAGGCTAAACCCTAGAAGCTAGCCTATGGTATGATTGTATGTTGTCCTACGGACTAAAACCCTCTGGTTTATATAGACACCAAAGGGGGCTAGGGTTACACAAGGTCGGTTACAAAGGAGGAGATATACATATCCGTATTGCCTAGCTTGCCTTCCACGCCAAGTAGAGTCCCATCCGGACACGAGACGAAGTCTTCAATCTTGTATCTTCATAGTCCAACAGTCCGGCCAAAGGATATAATCCGGATGTCCGGATACCCCCTAATCCAGGACTCCCTCAATGGTTAATGAAGGTATTGTCTTGGGGCATAAAATTTCTGAAAGAGGTATTGAAGTTGATAAAGCTAAAGTTGATGCCATTGAAAAGATGTCGTATCCTAAGGACATTAAAGGTATAAGAAGTTTCCTTGGTCACGCCGGTTTTTATAGGAGGTTCATTAAGGACTTCTCTAAAATTTCTCGGCCTCTGACTAATCTCTTACAAAAAGATGTTCCCTTTGTCTTTGATGATGATTGTGTAGAAGCATTTGAAATACTTAAGAAAGCTTTGATTTTTGCACCTATTGTTCAGCCTCCTGATTGGAATTTACCATTTGAAATTATGTGTGATGCTAGTGATTATGCTGTAGGGGCTGTTCTAGGATAAAGAGTTGATAAGAAATTAAATGTTATCCAATATGCTAGTAAAACTCTAGACAGTGCTCAAAGAAATTATGCTACTACTGAAAAAGATTTTTTAGCAGTTGTGTTTGCTTGTGATAAGTTCAGACCTTATATTGTTGATTCTAAAGTAACTGTTCACACTAATCATGCTGCTATTAAATATCTTATGGAAAAGAAAGATGCTAAACCTGGACTTATTAGATGGGTTCTCTTGCTATAAGAATTTGATTTGCATATTATTGATAGAAAGGGAGCTAAGAACCCCGTTGCAAATAACTTGTCTAGGTTAGAGAATGTTCTTGATGACCCACTACCTATTGATGATAGCTTTCCTGATGAATAATTAGCTGTGATAAATGCTTCTCGTACTGCTCCATGGTATGCTGATTATGCTAATCACATTGTTGCTAAGTTTATACCACCTAGTTTCACATACCAGCAAAAGAAAAAGTTATTCTATGATTTAAGACATTACTTCTGGGATGACCCACATCTTTATAAAGAAGGAGTAGATGGTGTTATTAGACGTTGTGTACCTAAGCATGAACAGGAACAGATCCTACGCAAGTGTCACTCCGAGGCCTATGGAGGACACCATTCTGAAGATAGAACTGCACATAAGATATTGCAATCCGATTATTATTGGCCTACTCTCTTCAAGGATGCCCGTAAGTTTGTTTTGTCTTGTGATGAATGTCAAAGAATTGGTAATATTAGTAGACGTCAAGAAATGCCTATGAATTATTCACTTGTTATTGAACCATTTGATGTTTGGGACTTTGATTATATGGGACCGTTTCCTTCCTCTAATGGGTATACACATTTTTTAGTTGTTGTTGATTACGTTACTAAGTGGGTAGAAGCTATTCCAACTAGTAGTGCTGATCATAACACCTCTATTAAGATGCTTAAAGAAGTTATTTTTTCCAAGGTTTGGAGTCCCTAGATATTTTAATGACTGATGGTGGTTCACATTTTATTCATGGTGCTTTTCGTAAAATGCTTGCTAAGTATGATGTTATTCATAGAATTGCATCTCCATATCACCCACAGTCTAGTCGTCAAGTAGAATTGAGTAATAGAGAGATTAAATTAATTTTGCAAAAGACTGTTAATACATCTAGGAAGAATTGGTCCAAGAAACTTGATGATGCATTATGGGCCTATAGAACTGCATATAAAAATCCTATCGGTATGTCTCCGTATAGAATGGTTTATGGCAAAGCATGTCACTTACCTCTTGAACTAGAACATGATGACCCACAAGTATAGGGGATCTATCGTAGTCCTTTCGATAAGTAAGAGTGTCGAACCCTACGAGGAGCAGAAGGAAATGATAAGCGGTTTCCAGCAAGGTATTCTCTGCAAGTACTGAAATAAGTGGTAACACATAGTTTTGTGATAGGATAATTTTTAACGAGCAACAAGTAACAAAAGTAAATAACGTGCATGAAGGTGGCCCAATCCTTTTGTAGCAAAGGACAAGCCTGGACAAACTCTTATATGATGTAAAGCGCTCCCGAGGACACATGGGAATATCGTCAAGCTAGTTTTCATCACGTTCATATGATTTGCGTTCGGTACTTTGATAATTTGGTATGTGGGTGGACCGGTGCTTGGGTGCTGCCCTTACTTGGACAAGCATCCCACTTATGATTAACCTCCATTGCAAGCATCCGCAACTACAACAAAAGTATTAAGGTAAACCTAACCATAGCATGAAACATATGGATCCAAATCAGCCCCTTAAGAAGCAACGCATAAACTAGGGTTTAAGCTTCTATCACTCTAGCAACCCATCATCTACTTATTACTCCCCAATGCCTTCCTCTAGGCCCAAACAATGGTGAAGTGTCATGTAGTCGACGTTCACATAACACCACTAGAGGAGAGACAACACACATCTCATCAAAATATCGAACGAATACCAAATGCACATGACTACTAATAGCAAGACTTCTCCCATGTCCTCAGGAACAAAAGTAACTACTCACAAAGCATAAACATGTTCATAATCAGATGGGTATTAATATGCATATAGGATCTGAACATATGATCTTCCACCAATTAAACCAACTAGCATCAACTACAAGGAGTAATTAACACTACCAGCAACCTACTAGCACCAATCCCGGACTTGGAGATAAGAATTGGATACAAGAGATGAACTAGGTTTTTGAGATAAGATGGTGCTGATGAAGATGTTGATGCAGATTGCCCTCTCCCGATGAGAGGAGCGTTGGTGATGACGATGGCGATGGTTTCCCCCTCCGGGAGGGAAGTTTCCCCGGCAGAACAGCTCCGCCAGAGCCCTAGGTTGGTTCCGCCAAGGTTCCGCCTCGTGGCGGCGGAGTTTCGTCCGCGAATATGGCTTATGATTTTTTCCCATCGAGAGACTCCATATAGCAGAAGATGGCCACTGGAGGGCCATTAGAGGGCACACGAGGTAGGGGGCGCGCCCTGGGGGGGTAGGGCGCGCCCCCACCCTCGTGGGCAGGGTGTGGCCCCCCTGATGAGTTTATTCCGCTGAGTATTTTTTATACATTTGGAAAACATCATCCGTGAAGTTTCAGGACTTTTGGAGCTGTGCATAATAGGTCTCTAATATTTGCTCCTTTTCCAGCCTAGAATCCCAGCTGCCGGCATTCTCCCTCTTTATGTAAACCTTGTAAAATAAGAGAGAATAGGCATAAGTATTGTGACATAATGTGTAATAACAACCAATAATGCAATAAATATCGATATAAAAGCATGATGCAAAATGGACGTATCAACTCCCCCAAGCTTAGACCTCGCTTGTCCTCAAGCGAAAAGCCGAAATCGAAAAATATGTCCACATGTTTAGAGATAGAGGTGTCGATAAAAATAAAATACGGACATGAGGGCATCATGATCATTCTTAGAACAACAACTTATATAATTGTTATCATATAATCTCTTATGCTAGAGTAATAACTCAATCACAATATCGAGTATGAATTGTAAACTTCATTGAAAACTAACAAACTACAATCTCAGTCATTGAAGCAATTGCAATTTATCATAACATAGGAAAGAGTCAATGTATAAGAGCTTTTCAGCAAGTCCACATACTCAACTATCATATAGTCTTTCACAATTGCTGACACTCACGCAATACTTATGGGTATGGAGTATTAATCGGACACAGAGAAATATAGGGGCTTATAGTTTTGCCTCCCAACGTTTTACCTCAAGGGTAATCTCAACAGTAATAGTTCATGAAAACTCACATCCAATTAGCCATATATACCAGGATCTTTCCAACATATTGTGCTTGCCAAAGGATAAAATATAAAAAGGAAGGGTGAAGATCACCATGACTCTTATGCAATGTAGGAGATAAAAGTAAAAGATAGGCCCTTCGCAGAGGGAAGCAGAGGTTGTCATGCGCTTTTATGGTTGGATGCACAAAATCTTAATGCGAAAGAACGTCACTTTATATTGCCACTTGTGATATGGACCTTTATTATGCAGTTTGTCGCTTTTATTACTTCCATATCACATGATCGTATAAAGCTTATTTTCTCCCACATTAATAGGCCATACATATTTACAGAGCAATTTTTATTGCTTGCACCGATGACAACTTACTTAGAGGATCTTACTCAATCCATAGGTAGGTATAGTGGACTCTCATGGCAAAACTGGTTTAAGGGTATTTAGAAGCACAAGTAGTATCTCTACTTAGTGCGATGAATTTGTCTAGCATGAGGGGGAAAAGCAAGCTCATCATGTTGGAAGATCCAAGACAATATAATTTATCTCAGATGTAAGAAAACATAACCCATTACGTTGTCTTCCTTGTCCAAAGTCAACTCTTTAGCATGTCATATTTTAATGAGTGTTCACAATCATAAAAGATGTCCAAGATAGTATATTTATATGTGAAGACCTCTCTTTCTTTATTACTTCCTATTAATTGCAACGATGACCAAAACTGTGTTTGTCAACCCTCAACAACTTTTATTCATCATACTTTTTCTATGTGAGCTCATTACTCTCCATAAGACTCACATGATCTCTTTGTTTCTTTTTATTTCTTTCTCTTTTCTTTTATTCCCTTAGGATCATGGCAAAATAATCAAGCCCTTGACTCAACACTAATCTTTATTATATAGCTCACGGACTCGATTACATAGAAGGATAATAAAGCAAAACTCACAACTAGATCATACTAAGAACTTTTATTCTACTAGATCAAGATATTACCAAAAGGATCGAACTAAGAAAAACGGTAAAGATAAAAGTAATGGTGATACGATATCGGGGCACTCCCCCAAGCTTGGCAGTTGCCAAGTGGAGTGCCCATACCAGATACTCAATTCTTCTTTGTAGGTGGAGACGGTGGTGATTTTGTTGATGGCGTAGGCTTGTCGTCCTTCTTCCAAGGCATAGGCTCACCATCATAGAAGGATGACCGGGTCTCCGGGATCCTCAAATCTGCAGCCAAACTCATCCTTTTGAATCTATATTCATACTCAAAGTTTTGGTTTTGCAGGTCATAGATTTGAGCTTGAAGGTGCTCAATTTTCTCGTGGAGCTTGAAGATGGTCTCCCCGATGTTGTCGGCATCCAGCTTGTGTTTGTTGGTGAATTCTGCGATCATCATGTAGTTGGAGTTGAGTCCACGCTCCACCATCCCTTGACACTTGAAAACTTGTTGCTCCATTGCTTCGAGCCTCGTCTCCACGCTTCCGGCCCCCTTCGGTCCCTCAGCATCACGGATGTGCAGCAACCCATCACACATATCAATGGTTTGAGGGTGTCGCTGCACCTCCGTGAGGTAACGGTTGATGACCTTCTCAAAGAACTTGTCCTTGGGAGCACTTGGAGATGCCATGATAATCTAGATCTGTCAGAAAAAATAGCTTGAAACAAAGACAGTAGATTTTTGCGTGATACGGGAGTCAAAACCCCCGGGAGGTTATATAATGAATTTTTACCGACCAAAATATGTGTCGTGTACGAAAACGGAGTCCGGAGAGCACACGAGGTGCCCACGAGGTAGGGGGCACGCCCAGTAGGGTAGGGCGCGCCCTCCACCCTCGTGGAGGCCTCGTGTCCTTCCCGGACTGCTACTTATTTTTCTATTTTTCTAAATATTCCAAAACGGAGAAATATTGCCTTAAAAACTGTTTTGGAGTCGGTTTACTTACCGTACCACATACCTATTCCTTTTCGGAGTCTGAAATGTTCCGAAAAGTGTCCCTTATGTATTCCTCCGGGGTTACGGTTTCAATAACATTAGTTTCAACATTTTATGGGATTACTTGAGATATAGTGTTTGATTCTTTGACCGTTCACCACCTTCGGATTTGTGCCTTCGAAGTTGTTGATTTTTATGGCACCGGAACGGTAGACCTCCTCGATAACGTAAGGACCTTCCCATTTAGAGAGAAGTTTTTCTGCAAAAAATCTTAAACGAGAGTTGTATAGCAATACATAATCACCTACATTAAACTCACGCTTTTGTATTCTTTTGTCATGCCATCTTTTAACTTTTTCTTTAAACAACTTGGCATTTTCGTAGGCTTGGGTTCTCCATTCATCAAGTGAGCTAATATCAAATAACCTCTTCTCACCGGCAAGTTTAAAATCATAATTAAGTTCTTTAATAGCCCAATAAGCCTTGTGTTCTAGTTCGAGAGGTAAGTGACATCCTTTTCCATAGACCATTTTATACGGAGACATACCCATAGGATTTTTATATGCAGTTCTATAGGCCCATAATGCATCATCAAGTTTCTTGGACCAATTCTTTCTAGACCTATTAACAGTCTTTTGCAAAATTAATTTGAGTTCTCTATTACTCAATTCTACTTGACCACTAGACTGAGGGTGATAAGGAGATGCAATTCTATGATTAACATCATATTTAGCAAGCATTTTACGGAAAGCACCATGAATAAAATGTGAACCACCATCAGTCATTAAATATCTAGGGACTCCAAATCTTGGAAAAATAACTTCTTTAAGTATTTTAATAGAAGTGTTATGATCAGCACTACTAGTTGGAATAGTTTCTACCCACTTAGTAACATAATCAACAGCAACTAAAATATGTGTATATCCATTAGAGGCAGGAAAAGGTCCCATATAGTCAAAGCCCCAAACATCAAATGGTTTAATAACAAGTGAATAATTCGTAGGCATTTCTTAACGTCTACTAATATTACCAATTCTTTGACATTCATCACAAGATAAGACAAACTTATGGGCATCCTTGAAGAGAGTAGGCCAATAAAAACCAGATTGCAGTACTTTGTGTGCAGTTCTATCTCTAGCATGGTGTCCTCCATAAGCTTCGGAGTGACACTTGCGTAGGATCTGTTCATGCTCAGGTACACAACGTCTAATAACACCATCTACTCCTTCTTTATAAAGATGTGGATCATCCCAAAAGTAATGCCTCAAATCATAGAAGAACTTTTTCTTTTCCTAGTATGTGAAACTAGGTGGTATAAACTTAGCAACAATGTAATTAGCATAATTAGCATACCATGGAGCAGTATGAGAAGCATTTATGACATTTAATTGCTCATCAGGAAAGCTATCATCAATAGGTAGTGGGTCATCAAGCACATTTTCTAACCTAGACAAGTTGTCTGCAACGGGGTTCTCAGCTCCTTTTCTATCAACAATATGGAGATCAAATTCTTGTAGCAAGAGAACCCATCTAATAAGTCTAGGTTTAGCATCTTTCTTTTCCACAAGATATTTAATAGCAGCATGATCAGTGTGAATAGTTACTTTAGAATCGACAATATAAGGTCTAAACTTATCACAAGCAAAAACAACTTCTAAGAATTCTTTTTCAGTAGTAGCATAATTTCTTTGAGCATTGTCTAGAGTTTTACTAGCATATTGAATAACATTTAGTTTCTTATCAACTCTTTGTCCTAGAGCAGTACCTACAGCATAATCACTAGCATCACACATAATTTCAAAGGGTAAATTCCAATTAGGTGGCTGAACAATAGGTGTAGAGATCAATGATTTCTTAAGTATTTCAAATGCTTCTACACAATCATCATAAAAAACAAATGGTATATCTTTTTGTAATAAATTAGTCAGAGGCCGAGAAATTTTTGAGAAGTCCTTAATGAACCTCCTATAAAAACCGGCATGACCATGTAAACTTCTTATACCTTTGATGTCCTTGGGACATGGCATCTTTTCAATAGCATCAACCTTGGCTTTATCAACTTCGATACCTCTTTCAGAAACTTTATGCCCCAAGACAATACCTTCATTAACCATAAAGTTGCATTTTTCCCAATTCAATACAAGATTAATTTCTTCACATCTCTGCAAAACTCGATCAAGGTTGCTCAAGCAATCATCAAAAGAAGATCCATAGACGGAAAAATCGTCCATGAAAACCTCACAAATCTTTTCACAAAAGTCAGAGAATATAGCCATCATGCATCTTTGAAAGGTAGCAGGTGCATTACATAAACCAAACGGCATACGTCTATAAGCAAAAGTAACAAAAGGGCACGTAAAAGTAGTCTTTGATTGATCTTTAGCTAACACAGGTATTTGAGAGAAACCAGAATAACCATCTAGAAAGCAAAAATGTGTATGTTTGGATAATCTTTCTAGCATTTGATCGATAAAAGGTAAGGGGTAATGATCCCTTTTAGTTGCCTTATTTAATTTTTGGAAATCAATTACCATCCTATAACCTGTAATAATTCTTTGAGGAATCAATTCATCTTTATCATTAGGAACAACAGTAATACCTCCCTTCTTAGGGACACAATGGACAGGGCTTACCCACTGGCTATCAGCAACGGGATAAATTATACCCGCCTCAAGGAGTTTTAGTATCTCCTTTCTTACCACTTCTTTCATTTTAGGATTCAGCCGGTGTTGATGATCGTGAACTGGTTTAGCATCTTCTTCCAAATTAATTTTATGTTGACATAGAGTGGGACTAATGCCCTTAAGATCGTCAAGAGTATACCCAATGGCAGCACGGTGCTTCTTCAGAGTTTTCAATAATCTCTCTTCTTCATGCTCTGAAAGGTTAGCACTAATAATAACAGGATATATCTTTTTCTCGTCAATATAAGCATTTTTAAGAGTATCAGGTAACGGTTTAAGCTCAAACACGGGATCACCCTTGGGTGGAGCAGGATCCCCTAGGATTTCAACAGGTAAATTGTTTTTCAGAATAGGTTCCTGTTTAAAGAATACTTTATCTAATTCCCTTCTTTCATTCATGATCATATCATTTTCATGGTCTAGCAAATATTGTTCTAAAGGATCACTAGGAGGTACAGCAATAGAAGCAAGACCAATAATTTCATCCTTACTAGGTAATTCTTCTTCACGGTGTTGTCTACTAAATTTAGAGAAATTAAATTCATGAGTCATATCATCTAAACCGACAGTAACAACATCTCTTTTGCAATCTATGGTAGCATTAACAATATTTAGGAATGGTCTACCAAATATAATGGGACAACAACTATCTTGTGGGGAACCAAGAACAAGAAAATCAGTAGGATATTTAGTTTTCCCACACAAGACTTCAACATCTCTAACAATTCCCATTGGTGAAATAGTATCTCTATTGGCAAGTTTAATTGTGACATCAATATCTTCTATTTCAGCAGGTGCAATATCATGCATAACTTCTTGGTATAAGGAATAAGGTATTGCACTAGCACTAGCACCGATATCACATAAGCCATGATAACAATGATCTCCTATTTTAACAGAAATAACAGGCATGCCTACCACAGGTCTAGGTTTATCTTCATCACGGGGTTTAGCAATTCTAGTGGTTTCATTACAGAAATAAATAACATGCCCATCAATATTATCATACAAGAGATCTTTAACAATAGCAATATTAGGTTCAACTTTAACTTGCTCAGGAGGTGTATATGTTTTAATATTGCTTTTACGAACCACAGTTGAAGCTTTAGCATGATCCTTTATCCTAATAGGAAAAGATGGTTTCTCAACATAAGAAGTAGGAGCAATAGGATCATTATAAGTGATAGTCTTTTCTTCAACTTTAATAGGTGCAGCTACTTTTACTTCAATGGGAGGATGATATTTAAACCACTTCTCCTTGGGGAGATCAACATAAGTAGCAAAAGATTCACAGAAAGAAGCTACTATCTCAGAGTCAAGTCCATATTTAGTGCTAAATTTACGAAAAATATCGGTATCCATAAAAGATTTAACACAATCAAAACTAGGTGTCATACCTGACTCCTTACCATTGTTGAGGTCCCAATCTTCAGAGTTGTGTTTAATTCTTTCCAATAAATTCCATTTGAATTCAATATTCTTCATCATAAAAGATCCAGCACAAGAAGTATCAAGCATGGTGCGATTGTTACCAGAAAGCCGAGCATAAATTTTTTGAATAATCATTTCTCTTGAGAGCTCATGATTGGAGCATGAATATAACATTGATTTAAGCCCCCCCCCCCAAGCTTGAGCGATGCTTTCTCCTTCACGAGGACAAAAATTATATATATAATTGGGATCACGATGAACAAGATGCATAGGATAAAACTTCTGATGAAATTCCAATTTCAGTCGTTTGTAATTCCAAGACCTCATATCATCACATAGCCTATACCATGTCGATGCATCTCCCCTCAAAGATAAAGGGAAGACCTTCTTCTTAACAACATCTCTGGGTACACCTGCAAGCTTAAATAATCCACAAACTTCATCCACATATATCAGATGTTCATCAGGATGTTTTGTTCCATCTCTTAGAAAAGGATTAGCTAGCAGTTTTTCTATCATACCCGCAGGAACTTCAAAGCAAGCATTTTCATTTTCATTTTCAGTAGGTTCAGTAGGTTGGGGAGCAACTCTTTGCTCTACTGGTCGGGGTGAAGATACCGCGAACAAGCCCCTCAGAGGATTACTTTCCATAGTAACAAGTGACAGTAAATTTCAGCACATTATATAAATTTTTCCTTACCAAATTCCACCTACCAAAGGCGCTTCACTCCCCAGCAACGGCGCCAGAAAAGAGTCTTTATGACCCACAAGTATATAGGATCTATCGTAGTCCTTTCGATAAGTAAGAGTGTCGAACTCAACGAGGAGCGGAAGGAAATGATAAGCGGTTTCCAGCAAGGTATTCTCTGCAAGTACTGAAATAAGTGGTAACAGATAGTTTTGTGATAGGATAATTTGTAACGAGCAACAAGTAAAAAAAGTAAATAAAGTGCACCAAGGTGTCCCAATCCTTTTGTAGCAAAGGACAAGCCTGGACAAACTCTTATATGATGTAAAGCGCTCCCGAGGACACATGGGAATATCGTCAAGCTAGTTTTCATCACGTTCATATGATTCGCGTTCGGTACTTTGATAATTTGGTATGTGGGTAGACCGGTGCTTGGGTGCTGCCCTTACTTGGACAAGCATCCCACTTATGATTAACCTCTATTGCAAGCATCCACAACTACAACAAAAGTATTAAGGTAAACCTAACCATAGCATGAAACATATGGATCCAAATCAGCCCCTTACGAAGCAACGCATAAACTAGGGTTTAAGCTTCTATCACTCTAGCAACCCATCATCTACTTATTACTCCCCAATGCCTTCCTCTAGGCCCAAACAATGGTGAAGTGTCATGTAGTCGACATTCACATAACACCACTCAATGTTGGGGATATCGCTTATCGGGAACTTATCGATCGACCCATGATAAGGGGTAAATCGGCCAGTTTATCGGCATATCGGCCGATTTATCGCCATATCGGCTGATTTATCGGCCGATTTATCTTATCGGTCTGACAGCGGTAAGCGATAAATCGGCCGATTTATCGCATATCGGAAGATATCTTAAACAGTGACACCACTAGAGGAGAGACAACATCCATCTCATCAAAATATCGAACGAATACCAAATTCACATGACTACTAATAGCAAGACTTCTCCCATGTCCTCAGGAACAAAAGTAACTACTCACAAAGCATAAACATGTTCATAATCAGAGGGGTATTAATATGCATATAGGATCTGAACATATGATCTTCCACCAATTAAACCAACTAGCATCAACTACCAAGAGTAATTAACACTAGTAGCAACCTACTAGCACCAATCCCGGACTTGGAGATAAGAATTGGATACAAGAGATGAACTAGGGTTTTGAGATGAGATGGTGCTGATGAAGATGTTGATGGAGATTGCCCTCTCCCGATGAGAGGAGCATTGGTGATGACGATGGTTTCCCCCTCCGGGAGGGAAGTTTCCCCGGCAGAACAGCTCCGCCAGAGCCCTAGATTGGTTCCACCTCATGGTGGCGGAGTTTCATCCGAGAAGATGGCTTATGATTTTTTTTCCATCGAGAGACTCCATATAGCAGAAGATGGCCACCGGAGGGCCACCAGGGGGCCCACGAGGTAGGGGGCGCGCCCTGGGGGTAGGGCGCGCCCCCCACCCTCATGGGCAGGGTGTGCCCCCCTGGTGAGTTTCTTCCGCTGAGTATTTTTTATATATTTGGAAAACATCATACGTGAAGTTTCAGGACTTTTGGAGCTGTGCAGAATAGGTCTCTAATATTTGCTCCTTTTCCAGCCCAGAATCCCAGCTGCCGGATTCTCCCTCTTTATGTAAACCTTGTAAAATAAGAGAGAATAGGCATAAGTATTGTGACATAATGTGTAACAACAACCCATAATGCAATAAATATCGATTTAAAAGCATGATGCAAAATGGACGTATCAGAACATAAGGCATATTGGGCCATTAAAGAGCTCAATTATGATTTCAAACTTGCCGGTGAGAATAGGTTATTTGACATTAGCTCACTTGATGAATGGAGAACCCAGGCCTATGAGAATGCCAAATTGTTTAAAGTAAAAGTTAAAAGATGGCATGACAAAAGGATACAAAAGCGTGAGTTTAATGTAGGTGATTATGTTTTGCTATACAACTCTCCTTTAAGATTTTTTGCAGGCAAACTCCTCTCAAAATGGGAAGGTCCTTACGTCATAGAGGAGGTCTATCATTCCGGTGCCATAAAAATCAACAACTTTGAAGGCACAAATCCGAGGGTGGTGAACATCAAAGAATCAAACATTATATCTCAAGCAATCCCATAAATGTTGAAACTAATGTTATTGAAACCGTAACCCTGGAGGAATACATAAGGGACACTTTCTAGAACGTTTCAGACTTCGAAAAGGAAGATGTATGAGGTACGGTAGGTAAACTGACTCCAAAACAGTTCTAATGGCAATTTTTCTCCGTTTTGGAATATTTTAGAAAATAGAAAAATAAGAAGTAGTCCAGAAAGGACACGAGGCTTCCACGAGGGTGGAGGGCGCGCTCTACCCCCTGGACGCACCCTCCTGCCTCGTGGGCACCTCGTGTGCTCTCCAGACTCCATTTTCTTGCACAATACTTCTTTTGGTCGGTAAAAAATCACTATATAATCTCTCGAAAGTTTTGACGACCGTATCACACAAATATCCTCTGTTTTTGTTTCGAGCTGTTTCTGCTGCAGATCTAGAGCAAGATGTCTTCTCAAGAGTCAGTCGGGGGGAGTCGGGTGTCTCATCCGACACCGAGGCCAAGAGCAAACAGCGATGTTGACCACTTTGGTCCATCAACGGAAGAAGAGATGGAGGCCGACTTGAAAAGGATAGATGCCATGGAAGAGGATCAATAAGTTACTTCTCCTTTCCGAGCTGGATTCACGATGGGGGAACTACAGAGCTCAGCCATTCCAAACTCGGTCATCCATTCCAATGTTAGATTTCTTTCTTATCAAAATATGAAAAAGCATGTTATTTCTTCTCCAGCAGCTATGCAACATCCATGGGTGAAAGGAGCTTTAGCCATTACGGGAAAGCTCCGTAAGGAAATAATGGACCTCAAGCAGCAAGTCAATAAGCTTGAAGAAGAGAACCGTATCCTGAAGGGCATCATCGCCAAGAATATCACGTCACCATATCCGAAGGAGACATAAACACATGGGTATGGGCACTCCCTCTTGGCAACTGCCAAGCTTGGGGGAGTGCCCCAGTATCGTATCACCATCACACTTTTATCTTTACCGTTTTTCTTAGTTTGATCCTTTTGGTAATATCTTGAACTAGTAGAATAAAGTTTTAGTATGATCTAGTTTTTAGTTTTGCTTTATGATCCTTCTATGTAATCGAGTCCATGAGCTATATATAATAAAGATTAGTGTTGAGTCAAGGGCTTGATTATTTTGCTACGATCTTGAGGGAATAGAATAAAAGAGAAGAAATAAAAAGAAATAAGGAGATCATATGGATCTTATGGAGAGTAATGACTTCACATATAAAGAGTATGATGAATAAAATTTGTTGAGAGTTGACAAACATAGTTTTGGTCATCTTTACAATTAATAGGAAGTAATAAAGAAAGAGAGGTTTTCACATATAAATATACTATCTTGGACATCTTTTATGATTGTGAGCACTCACTAAAATATGACATGCTAAAGAGTTGATGTTGGACAAGGACGACAACGTAATGTGTTATGTTTTCTTACATCCGAGATAAATTCTATTGTCATGGATCATCCAACATGTTGAGCTTGCCTTTCCCTCTCATGCTACCCAAATTCTTTGCACCATGTAGAAATACTACTTGTGCTTCCAAATATCCTTAAACCCAGTTTTCCATGAGAGTCCACCATATCTACCTATGGATTGATTAAGATCCTTCAAGTAAGTTCTCATCGTTGCAAGAAATAAAATTTTCTCTCTAAATATGTATGATTTATTAGTGCGGAGAAAATAAGCTTTATACGATCTTGTGATGTGGAAGAAATAAAAGCGACGTACTGCATAATAAAGGTCCATATCACAAGTGGCAATATAAAGTGACGTTCTTTCGCATTAAGTTTTTGTGCATCCAACGATAAAAGCACATGACAACCTCTGCTTCCCTTTGCGAAGGGCCTATCTTTTATTCTTGTCTTATACTTCATATAAGAGTCATGGTGATCTTCACCTTTCCTTTTTACATTTTATCCTTTGGCAAGTATAATGTGTTGGAAAGATCCTGATATATATGGCTAATTGGATGTGAGTTTTCATGAACTATTATTGTTGACATTACCCTTGAGGTAAAAAGTTGGGAGGCAAAACTATAAGCCCTTATCTTTCTCTGTGTCCGATTAAAACTTCATAACCATAAATATCGCATCAGTGTTAGCAATTGTGAAAAACTAAATGATGGTTGAGTATGTGGACTTGCTGAGAAGCTCTTATATTGACTCTTTCCTATGTTATGATAAATAGCAATTGCTTCAATGACTGAGATTATAGTTTTTTAGTTTTCAATGAAGTTTCTGATTCATACTTGAGTATGTGTCACAGCCCTAGAAATCTTTTGTAATTAGTGGCATTGCATCCATGCATAATTTTCATTTTCAATTAATCTTGAAATGGGGGTGCTTAAACCCTAGCACCAAATGAATCCAACTAGGGTCAAAATAAAATCTTTTCCATTGCACTCAAAATGCCCTCTAAAAATGTTCAACATTTTTGGATTGAGGTGGAAGCATCTACCAAAAAATGGTTTACATTTTTGCAGGACATCTTTGGGCTTTGAATTAATTCAAACATATTTGATTTGGAGCTATTTAAATGCTACATATATATATATATATATATATATATTTTAAGTGCTCCAAAAATGCTGGAAGTTTTTATGGGTCATTAGAATAACTCAGACAGCACCCCTAATTATTTCCAGGATTTTATTAAATGATTTAGTATTTTACTAAACCAAAATAGAATAAAAAAATAGAAAAGCAGAATCAGTAGAGAGAGAGAACAGCACTTGGGCCTCTTACCTGGCACTCACCAAAGCCCACCTGGCTGGCCCAGCTGGCCAGCCCACCCCACTAGCCTTCCCCCCCTGTCGTCTTCCTCGCGACAGAAGGACGCCGGGCGTGTACCCCGTGCGCGCGGCCACGCGCTCCGGCCACCTCCTGCTTGTCGCACCCCTCGACGCCTGGACGCCTCTGGGAGACGCCATGACACCCCCCCGGGACCTCTCTCACTCTCCCCCTTCTCCCCTCTCGCTCTAGACCCCCCCTCCTCTTCTCTCTCTCACGCGCACG
>NC_041392.1:147582242-147626404 GCF_002162155.2 Triticum dicoccoides
GCGCACGGCCGAGCGAGACCGTCCCCGCCGCTTGCCGTCACCGCGTCCACCGTGTTCCTCGAGCCTCCCCGAGCTATCCCCGAGCTCCTCCACCTCGTTCCCTACCTCCTCACCGAGCCAAGCTACTGGAAGGGCCCCGAAGCGCCACCCCCGCCGCTTTTCCCCTCCTCGGCCACCGAGGATCGCCGCCGTCTCCGCCTCCCCGAGCTCACTGAGACCGTCTCCGACCCCGCTGTGAGCTCCGCCATATTCTCCCCTGCTCCCCGCGCTCGTACGCACCCTCTAGCTGCCTCCTCTACTGGAGCCGAGCCGCTCCGCCGCATGAGCTCGACGCCGGTGACACTCCGGTGACCATTTGGTCATGCGCCAGTGTGCAACACGTTAGCAGCCTCACGTAGAGCAGCCCCCGAGCTTTAGTTCACGCGTTTGCGCGCCGTAGCACCTAACCCGAGCGAGCCCGAGCTCCGGCCGCCGCTGCACTACTCGCCGTCGGTGTTTGCCGGCCACCCCAGGCCTGGAGCCCATCGCTGTTCAATGCGCCGCTTCTCCAGCATCCCGGAGAGCCCAACCGTGTGCCGAACGGTGCACCAGAGGGGTTCTCCGAAGCCCCTCGTCGCCGCTGACCTCGCCGGCGACTCAACGTCGGCGAGTTTGACCCGCTCGACCCGGGGTTTGACCTCCCTGGGGTCAATACATGTGGGCCCCACCCCTGACACGTTTAGTTTAGGACTAATTACCCCACTTCTGACATTGACAGTGGGCCCAATGCCTGTTAATTTGGTTAGTTAATCCTATTTAACCCTGTTAGTTAATTGAGTCACTGACCAGTGGACCCCACTGGTCAGGTTTGACCCGGACCAGCTCCTGTTGACCAGCTGACGTCACGCTGACGCACTGCTGACACAATAAAGCATTTACTAGATTTATTCTTTTACAGGAAATTCCAGAAAATAGCCAAAACTTCTAAAAATCATAGAAAATAATCTGTAACTCAGAATGAAATAAATTATATATGAAAAATTATGAGAAAAATTCAAGGAATCTGTTTATGGCATTTTCATGCATGTTTGAACAATGTTTGTCCTCTGTTTTGGACAAAACAAATAAATGGCATTTAACTAATCATATATGGAGTTTGAATTTGAATCTTGTATTCAAACCAACTACATTTAATTGTGTTGCTAGTTGCATTAGCTCAATCAACAACATATTGCCATGTCATTATCATGCATCATGTTGTGCATTGCATTGATTATGTTCCTTCTCTATTGTCGGTGGTTGTCCCCTCTCGATAGACGTTGTACCGACGCTGTGATCATTGACACTGATGAAGACCCAATGATATCTTCAGAAGTGCCAGGCAAGCAAAAAAACCCCTTGTTCATTCCGATACAAACCCACTCTCTCGCTCCTGCTCTCTTTTACTTCATTAGGACAACAACGATTCAACTGTTACATGCTGCGGTAGTTGAACCCCTTTCCTTTGCATGACCTGTCATTGCCACAGTAAATAGATGAAACCCACTAGCATGAGTAGGAGTTGTTTGAGCCCTGATGTGCCTACTCATTCATGTTTGCTTGTCATGCCTGCTATTTCTTAGAGTTGCGTCAGGTCTGATTCATCGGGAATGAATTTGGAATGGTGATGAACATGTCCTACCGGTGAGAGCTAAGTGTGTGAACACGATTTAGTAAAGGTAGCGGTGAGAGGCCATGTAGGAGTACATGGTGGGTTGTCTCATTGAAACCGTCCTCAGGAACTGAGTTTTGTGTCTGTGATCCATGAACAGCTACTACCACTCATTGGGATCCTTAATTGACCATCTCAGCTTCTTAATCACCCTAGTACTCTGTCCAGGAGTTGCAACTAGTTTCTGGTGTTTATAGGTTATGTGTTGGCGGCCGTGCGTAGCGCTGACCCTAGGGGTGGGCTATGTTGCGGTAGATACACCGTGGCACGATGTACCGGGCGCCCGTTTGGTGTCTCGGGAACCCTGTTCACATCGTTCGGGGCCGTATGTGGAAACCTCGGCCGGACTCCCTGTGGATGGAACTTGGATAGGCGATAAACCTGGACTAGAGACTTAAGTGTTTAGGTAGGCCGTGGCCGACACCCTCGCCAGGCTTCCGCTTGAAGGTTGCCGAGATACATGACGCGTATATGGTGGTAAGTGGTGGGAGCGTGTGTGAAGAAGTACACCCCTGCAGGGTTATCATTATCTATTCGAATAGCCGGATTCCTCGGATATGGAAACTCGGACCCCTTGCATAGTTCATAGACAAGTGAAAGTGGATACCCTAAAACTCGCAAGATAAGCGTGAGTGCTATGGATGGCCTTCTCGTAGGGAGACGGGAGCGGATCCATAGGGGTGTATTGAATGCTGAATATGTGGACTCGTGTGCGCCACCCCAAAGAGTTGCTTGCAGTCGTAGTTCAGGTTAGCCACCGAGTCAAAGCTGGCTTGCTGCAGTTAAACTCCACCACCCCTTTGTTGATACCGATGCATATGTAGTTAGTTCTGATGTAAGTCTTGCTGAGTACAATTGTACTCACGTTTACTTAATTTATGTTTTTGTAGAGAGGCTTCAGTCTCGCTAGTAGTTCCGCGTGGACTTCGACGTTTAGCTTGATACCTCAGCTACAATCTTGTGCCCTCGGCAGGATCTGGTAGATAGTCAGGCTTCTTAGTCTTTTTCCATTTGTAGATGTCTGTACTCAGACATGTTAAGCTTCCGCATGTGTTTGACTTGTATGCTCTGAATGTTGGGTCATGAGACCCATGTTTGTATTTCTGGCTCCTCGGAGCCTAATGAATAAATACTTGAGTCGTAGAGTTATGTTGTGATGCCATGTTGTATTTACTCATATCGAGCATATTGCGTGTATGATTGAAATGCTTGGTATGTGTGGATCCGACAATCTAGTTGTTTATCCTTGGCAGCCTCTCTTATGGGGAAATGTAGTCTTGTGCTTCCATGAGCCATAGTAGTCCGCTATAGCCCGGTTCACCGGAGTCCTGCTGGCCCAGCACTACTGCTCAGGACACTTGACTGGCCGGCATGTGTTTCACTTCGTTCCTATGTCTGTCCCTTCGGGGAAATGTCACGCGGTGACATCCGGAGTCCTGTTAGCCTAGTGCTACAGCCCGGAATCACTCGCTGATGACCGACATGCTCGATGTGATTCATGTATGCCTGTCTCCATAGGCCTGTGCCGCTTTGGGTTCATGACTAGCCATGTCGGTCTGGGTTCTCTATCATGTGGATGCTAGCGACACTATCATATACGTGAGCCAAAAGGCGCAAACGGTCCCGGGCCATGGTAAGGCGACACGCGTGGGAATACTGTGCGTGAGGCCGCAAAGTGATATGAGGTGTTACCGGCTAGATCGATGTGACTTGGAATCGGGGTCCTGACAGTGTTGGTATCAGAGCCTGACTGCCTGTAGGTTTACCAAGCCAACTGGTCGAAGTTGAGTCTAGAAATGCTTTAGTTACATGTAGGGGAATTGATTGTTGGAGGGAACGTAAGGCTCTTTTTACTCCTTTACCCTATGCCCTTCTGATCTGAGTCAACCTCTTCTTTTCTACGGGGATTAAGAATTAGGCCTTCTCATCTATCTATCAGGATGACGTGCTACTAATCCATAGACTTATAGAATTGATAGTTTCAAGCCTTAGTTCCGTTCCTACTACTTCCGTATGTTGACAGTTGATCTCAGAACCTTGACATTTTGTTGTTGAGTGGTTATGCCACCATTTTTGCAGGATGTCTCAAATAATTTTGAGCATTTACAGCCGTTATGTTGTCCGAGTCATCCCAGGTCTCTAAACAGTCTGATGCAGTTGCAAAGCCCTTCTTTCCGTTACCAATGTCCCTTTGGGCCAGTTCAACCACACTAATCGATGAGTTGAGGTACTCTATTGCCTCAACATATATGTTGGAGCTATTTTTATGGCCTAGGTGTTTTAGGGAGTCACCTAGTGATCTAGCCATGTTTTTATCCCAGTGTGTGATTCTGGCCATTATTCTCGAAAGCATCCCATGATGCCATGTAGTAGTAGGTACTCTATTCATGGGTTCTTGAACCCGAGATTCACCCTACTTACCTCATGTTGATAGTGTTGCTAGTTCCTTTAGGATATTAGTAACCTTTGCGATAGTCCTCGAGGTTCGTGGTACATCCTTCTTCCAATTATCATGAGCCATTCTTGGCAGGAGTTCTTTTGAACCAAAAGGTCACGACAGAGTGCTCCTGATGAGTTCTCCATTCTAAGTTGTGACTCTGCCAACCCTACCTTTCTGCATGGGTTATCCGGAAGAAATATGTTGAACTCGTTCGACATACTAATCTATGCATCCACAACTCAGAAAGTTATATGTACCTTTGAGTTGTCCCCCTTCTGTTATATTCCGATCTTCGTCTATCAATTGATAGTGAGGAGTATGTATGCATTCGTGTTCATCGATGCCTAGTATTCTTGTGGTTCGTCAAGCCGTTCTATTTCAGAATGACTAGGAGAAACAAACTCTAGTACCTCATCCATATCCAGGATTGGGTCAAAGCAGTTGTATTCCGCAGATCAAAATGCAACCCGGCTTTTGGTTCTGTTCTACCCTGAAGTATTACCCACTTTATGTCAGGAGCGTCGCGAGAATTGCACCTTCTCTTATGAATTCTTGACGCGGTGATACTTCTTGCCATCATTGTTCATTCCTCGGTTCCTGTGTTATTGTAACCGGAATGCCGGCAAGTGAGTCATGATGTGTGAAATCAATACTCCTAGCAACTCCATTGCTTGGTAGTTAATGGACAATATTCTCATTCTTAGCGTGTTGGTTATTGAATCATCATTCTAAGATAGATTGTGCTACCTAGTCCTTATTTCCTGGTGCACTCTTCGATCAACGAGTTAGGATTTTGCCAAACCCTTGCTCTATCGATCATATCGTCTTGCCCTGAAAAGCAAGATTGATCTCGAGCTTAGTATCATATCAGTGGTTCGTGATGTTCTGATTATCTTCTCGGAAGTATTACCTGGTTGTCACCTGACCGCTATGTTGAGTTCGTGATCATGTTGGTTTTCCTCCAACCACCCATTCTCCAAGAATCTGTGTTGGATACCCTGAGCTAGTTGGTTAAGCTTAACAACAACTTGGAGAGTTGGAAGATAAAAGCTTGTCTGACTTAGTTCATGTTAAGGGATATCTTTGTGTTTGTGCGTGTGTTGAAGAAAGATGATATCATCACCAATTGGTCCTCGTGATCAGTTGTTGGATCTATTGTCTTGTCAAAACTTTGACTTGAGTATGGGCTATCGTCAAGTCAAATCAGAACCAACGATGTTCGTAATGTTGTCTTACTCGTGTTTGATCCCTTGAGCATACACCATTACATCTTTGGTCTGACCAATGTTAGCACCGTGTTCACATGATGGTGGAAGTCCAGTGATATGGAAATTCTGATGAGTTATTGTTGAGCCCATCAGCAACATTTTGTCTCCCCCATGATTCATGACTGAACATCAACCTAGTGTTGAAAACCTTGTAAGCAATGCCTTCGTGTTCCGTTCATGAAGCTTATGCTTGGATGAAAGAAGTGACCTTCTCCAAGTTCACGTGCACTAGGTGTAAGTTGCCGCCATGAATTTGAGCAAGGTTTTTTATGTTTCCCCTGGAATCATCCCAAATCAGTCATGCATATGTGCGAAGTATTCTATGGTTTGGTAGATTAATTACCTCCACTCCATATGTATTCCCTAGCACACCAAGCCACTGATTGATTTGTTCAAGGAAAAGGGGTTGTTGTGCGAATACTAGTTCATGCACAAGGACCTCGATATCCTCAATGATGGTTCCCCACCTGAACTCGGTAGTATTTTGTTGTAAGACTTCTACATGGTCATGCTTGTCTTGGACAACGTGTTCACATATATGTAGCAGAACCAGCTCATGTTTTGGAGTTTACTATCGTAGTTCAATTCTCGAGAATCTTGCAACATCGTCTCGTCGGTTTGTGTTGCAAACTTTCTTTCCGGACATGTTGTCTGAAATATCCCGTTACCAACCAGATCTGAATCTCAGGCTGATATGATGGTTGGAGCTATTCCAAGATTTATGATGTAGGCCCGACAAGGTTGTTGTTCTGGCCGACACACCTAGCCGGAAGATCTATCGTTGTAGAATCTTGATTGAGCTATTTGCCCATCTTCTCCATGAGGATTTAGTGCAACTTATTCTAGAAGTTGTTCCTCAGGGGTCGTTGTGCTCTCGGTTCCCTCGATTATGCTAGAACCATTCAAACAGTGGAATCACTCTCTACTGTTGAGTTTATCCCCAGTTACTAGAATCATTCCCACATTTGCATTTTGTTCCCAGCTTGCACCGCCATTGTGCCATTCTATCTTGGACTACCTTCCCGGTAATTCCTGGTCAGGATCATCTTCAACAGTGGTACTACCATGGGTTCCATCCATTTCCGATGATAAGCAAAAATCATCCATTGTGTTGCTTTCAACAAGGTAGTTCACATCATCCATTCTAGTTTGGGTATGCCATCCCTTCGTACTCCTCTAAGCGATTGTTGTGATTTGCCTTAGACTGGTATAAAGAGTTTCAATGATCTCTGAATCAAAAGTAATTCTTTTTGCCACTTAAGGGAATATTTCTGTGAGTCACCTTCCTTAAGATGTCTCGCTATGGTATCATGGCAACCCAACCCCTCGCTACGTTGACACCGTTCACCACCCTCCTAGGTGTGGGAATTCCGCTACTTACTTAAACCTTGTCATATGCTCATTTCCATCATTCTTGATGTGTGTATCGTGTCTCATCTCGACAGATGTCGCTATGTCTCGTTCTGTGAGTTGATCGTCGGTTGCTCGATCTTCAAGAAGATCGATTCTTCGAGAGTTTCTTTTCTTCTCGTCATCGCGTGGATGAAGATCTCAAAAGCAAGGATGTCAGAGTCAACATATTAAACGAATCAACAACTCTAAGAGGTGCAACCTGGATCGTGAAGATTGTGTTGGTCTTGTGCCCCCTCTGTCTTCTTACCTCACGTCTTGAATCTCGGGACGAGATTCTTGTTTAGTGGGGGTGAGTTGTCACAGCCCTAGAAATCTTTTGTAATTAGTGGCATTGCATCCATGCATCATTTTCATTTTCAATTAATCTTGAAATGGGGATGCTTAAACCCTAGCACCAAATGAATCCAACTAGGGTCAAAATAAAATCTTTTCCATTGCACTCAAAATGCCCTCTAAAATGTTCAACATTTTTGGATTGAGGTGGAAGCATCTACCAAAAAATGGTTTACATTTTTGCAGGACATCTTTGGGCTTTGAATTAATTCAAACATATTTGATTTGGAGCTATTTAAATGCTATATATATATTTTAAGTGCTCCAAAAATGCTGGAAGTTTTTATGGGTCATTAGAATAACTCAGACAGCACCCCTAATTATTTCCAGGATTTTATTAAATGGTTTAGTATTTTACTAAACCAAAACAGAATAAAAAATAGAAAAGCAGAATCAGCAGAGAGAGAGAGAACAACACCTGGGCCTCTTACCTGGCACCCACCAAAGCCCACCTGGCTGGCCCAGCTGGCCAGCCCAGCCCACTAGCCTCCCCCTGTCATCTTCCTCGCGACAGAAGGACGCCGGGCGTGTGCCCCGTGCGCGCGGCCATGCGCTCCGGCCACCTCCTGCTTGCCGCACCCCCTCGACGCCTGGACGCCTCTGGGAGACGCCACGACACCCCCCGGACCTCTCTCACTCTCCCCCTTCTCCCCTCTCGCTCTGGACCCCCTCCCCCTCCTCTGCACTCTCTCACGCGCACGGCCGAGCGAGACCGTCGCCGCCGCTTGTCGTCACCGCGTCCACCGTGTTCCCTGAGCCTCCCCGAGCTATCCCTGAGCTCCTCCACCTCGTTCCCTACCTCCTCACCGAGCCAAGCTACCAGAAGGGCCCCGAAGCGCCACCCCCGCCGCTTTTCCCCTCCTCGGCCATCGAGGATCGCCGCCGTCGAATTGCTGCCGTCTCCGCATCCCCGAGCTCACTGAGACCGTCTCCAACCCCGCTGTGAGCTCCGCCATCTTCTCCCCTGCTCCCCGCGCTCGTACGCACCCTCTAGCCGCCTCCTCTACCGGAGCCGAGCCGCTCCGCTGCACGAGCTCGACGCCGGTGACACTCCGGTGACCATTTGGTCATGCGCCGGTGTGCAACGCGTTAGCAGCCTCACGTAGAGCAGCCCCCGAGCTTTAGTTCACACGTTTGCGCGCCGTAGCACCTAACCCGAGCGAGCCCGAGCTCCGGCCGCTGCTACACTGCTCGCCGTCGGTGTTCCCGGCCACCCCAGGCCTGGAGCCCATCACCGTTTGATGCGCCGCTTTGCCAGCATCCCGGAGAGCCCAACCGTGTGCTGAATGGTGCACCAGAGGGGTTCTCCGAAGCCCCTCGTCGCCGCTGACCTCGCCGGCGACTCAACGCCGGCGAGTTTGACCCGCTTGACCCGGGGTTTGACCTCCCTGGGGTCAATACATGTGGGCCCCACCCCTGACTCGTTTAGTTTAGGACTAATTACCCCACTTCTGACACTGACAGTGGGCCCAATGCCTGTTAATTTGGTTAGTTAATCCTATTTAACCCTGTTAGTTAATTGAGTCACTGACCAGTGGACCCCACTAGTCAGGTTTGACCCGGACCAGCTCCTGTTGACCAGCTAACCTCACGCTGACGCACTGCTGACACAATAAAGCATTTACTGGATTTATTCTTTTACAGGAAATTCCAGAAAATAGCCAAAACTTCTAAAAATCATAGAAAATAATCTATAACTCAGAATGAAATAAATTATATATGAAAAATTATCAGAAAAATTCAAGGAATCTGTTTATGGCATTTTCATGCATGTTTGAACAATGTTTGTCCTCTGTTTTGGACAAAACAAATAAATGGCATTTAACTAATCATATATGGAGTTTGAATTTGAATCTTGTATTCAAACCAACTTCATTTAATTGTGTTGCTAGTTGCATTAGCTCAATCAACAACATATTGCCATGTCATTATCATGCATCATGTTGTGCATTGCATTGATTGTGTTCCTTCTCTATTGCCGGTGGTTGTCCCCTCTCGATAGACGTTGTACCGACGCTGTGATCGTTGACACTGATGAAGACCCAATGATATCTTCAGAAGTGCCAGGCAAGCAAAAAAACCCTTGTTCATTCCGATACAAACCCACTCTCTCGCTCCTGCTCTCTTTTACTGCATTAGGACAACAACGATTCAACTGTTACATGCTGCAGTAGTTGAACCCCTTTCCTTTGCATGACCTGTCATTGCCACAATAAATAGATGAAACCCACTAGCATGAGTGGGAGTTGTTTGAGCCCTGATGTGCCTACTCATTCATGTTTGCTTGTCATGCTTGCTATTGCTTAGAGTTGCGTCAGGTCTGATTCATCGGGAATGAATTGGAATGGTGATGAACATGTCCTACCGGTGAGAGCTAAGTGTGTGAACACGATTTGGTAAAGGTAGCGGTGAGAGGCCATGTAGGAGTACATGGTGGGTTGTCTCATTGAAACCGTCCTCAGGAACTGAGTTCTGTGTCTGTGATCCATGAACAGCTACTACCACTCATTGGGATCCTTAATTGACCCTCTCGGCTTCTTAATCAACCTAGTACTTTGTCCAGGAGTTGCAACTAGTTTCTGGTGTTTGTAGGTTATGTGTTGGCGGCCGTGCGTAGCGCTGACCCTAGGGGTGGGCTATGTTGCGGTAGATACACCGTGGCACGGTGTACCGGGCGCCTGTTTGGTGTCCCGGGAACCCTGTTCACATCGTTTCGGGGCCGTATGTGGAAACCTCGGCCGGACTCCCTGTGGATGGAACCTGGATAGGCGATAAACCTGGACTAGAGACTTAAGTGTTTAGGTAGGCCGTGGCCGACACCCTCGCCAGGCTTCCGCTTGAAGGTTGCCAAGATACATGACGTGTATATGGTGGTAAGTGGTGGTAGCGTGTGTGAAGAAGTACACCCCTGCAGGGTTATCATTATCTATTCGAATAGCCGGATTCCTCGGATATGGAAACTCGGACCCCTTGCATAGTTCATAGACAAGTGAAAGTGGATACCCTAAAACTTGCAAGATAAGCGTGAGTGCTATGGATGGCCTTCTCGTAGAGAGACGGGAGCGGATCCATAGTGGTGTATTGAATGGTGAATATGTGGACTCGTGTGCGCCACCCCAAAGAGTTGCTTGCAGTTGTAGTTCAGGTTAGCCACCGAGTCAAAGCTGGCTTGCTGCAGTTAAACTCCACCACCCCTTTGTTGATACCGATGCATATGTAGTTAGTTCTGATGTATGTCTTGCTGAGTACAATTGCACTCACGTTTACTTAATTTATGTTTTTGCAGAGAGGCTTCAGTCTCGCTAGTAGTTCCGCGTGGACTTCGACGTTTAGCTTGATACCTCAGCTACGATCTTGTGCCCTCGGCAGGATCTGGTAGATAGTCAGGCTTCTTAGTCTTTTTCCATTTGTAGATGTCTGTACTCAGACATGTTAAGCTTCCGCATGTGTTTGACTTGTATGCTCTGGATGTTGGGTCATGAGACCTATGTTTGTATTTCTGGCTCCTCGGAGCCTAATGAATAAATACTTGAGTCGTAGAGTTATGTTGTGATGCCATGTTGTATTTACTCATATCGAGCATATTGCGTGTATGATTGAAATGCTTGGTATGTGTGGGATCCGACAATCTAGTTGTTTATCCTTGGCAGCCTCTCTTATGGGGAAATGTAGTCTTGTGCTTCCATGAGCCATAGTAGTCCGCTACAGCCCGGTTCACCGGAGTCCTGCTGGCCCAGCACTACTGCTCAGGACACTTGACTGGCCGGCATGTGTTTCACTTCGTTCCTATGTCTGTCCCTTCGGGGAAATGTCACGCGGTGACATCCGGAGTCCTGTTAGCCCAGTGCTACAGCCCGGAATCACTCGCTGATGACCAACATGCTCGATGTGATTCATGTATGCCTGTCTCCATAGGCCTGTGCCGCTTTGGGTTCATGACTAGCCATGTCGGCTCGGGTTCTCTGTCATGTGGATGCTAGCGACACTATCATATACGTGAGCCAAAAGGCGCAAACGGTCCCGGGCCATGGTAAGGCGACACCCGTGGGAATACCGTGCGTGAGGCCGCAAAGTGATATGAGGTGTTACCGGCTAGATCGATGTGACTTGGAATCGGGGTCCTGACAGTATGTGAATGAATTGTTACTTTAGCATAAGAGATCATATGACAATATATATATACACACACACATAAACACTATTCTGATCACGGGATCAGAATAATATTCTGATCACAACATGAACTTCCCGAGTAATGTGCCTGACCTTCCCCGAGTACTAGGTTGAACTTCAGCTAAAAGGTGTCTAAATGGGACTTGCGATATACCATTGGATAGCTACGGATATCAGTATCATGACCCAAGTTCAATTTTTGGCAAAATGTAAGCGGTTTAAGAGCAGTTTTGAAAACCGTTTTTTCTTCATATAAAAAACATGAATCGTATTTTCGATCGCATTTTTAAACCGTTAATCGGAATGAGGCAAATAATATGGCGTTGGAAAGCTGCCGCAAAACCTTTCCTTCCACATGTTGAAACTTTTCTCTAATTCCCTACGGTTAAAGAGTAATTCATAAAATCGTAAAATTTCGCAAACCGAACACCTGAGTTCGTATTTTCGACGCCATTTCTAAACGACTAATCCAATTGAGGAAAATAATATGGCATTGGAATTCTTATGAAAATGCGCTACTTTTTTATGTTAAAAGTTTTTCTAATTTTGAATGGTTTAAAAATAATTTAGAAAACGGTACGAGTTCCACCGAGTTCGTATTTTCGAGCTAATTTTTTAACCGTACGTCCGAATGCAGCAAATGATATGGCGTTGGAAAGCTTGAACAAATGCGAAACTTTTTTGTACATATTGTTTCTTGTAATTCATTAGAGTTTTATGTCAGTTTTGAAAATGGTTAAAAACGTATTTTTGCCGTAATTTCTACAAACTTTATCAGAATGGGGCAAATAATATACCGCTGAAAAGCTACGGAAAATGCAAAACTTTTTCATGTTGATGGTTTTCTCTGAATCCTGACCGTTTTCAAGTAATTTTGAAAACGGCGGGATCATGCGTTCTGCCTTTATCGCGAAACAGATTCTTCGAAAATGCACCGTGTAAAGAACCTGAACTTCTCGGCGCGTGTACCTGAACTTCACTCTATTTTTCACGTGATTTTTTTGCTCGTAGCTCTCCATCCACTGCTCGTAGCTCTCCATCCACTCATCGGAATTGAGCAAGTGATATACCAATGGAAAACTGTTGTAAACACGCAACTTTCCCGTGTTGATCGTTTTTTCATATTCGCGACAATTTTAAAAGTTTTTCATTTGAAATTCATTCACTATAGTAGTTGAACTTCCTAATGTTTTCATGTTGAACTTCTATGACGTATTTTTGTTTTTAATTTTCCCATCCATTTTCATCAGTGTTACACAAATGATATTTCTTTTGTACAAACCTCTCTCACATTTTTTTATTTCGAAAAACGGCGAGATCATGCATTCTGCCTTTATCGCGAAACAGATTCTTCAAATATGCACCACGTGAAGAACTTGAACTTCTCAGCGTGTGTGCTTGAACTTCACTCTGTTTTTCACGTGTTTTTTCTCGTAGATCTCCATCCACTGCAAGTAGCTCTCCATCCATTCACTGGAATTGAGCAGGTGATATACCGATGGAAAGCTACTGTAAACACGCAAGTTTCCCGTGTTGATCATCTTTTACTCGCGACAATTTTAAAAGTTTTTCATGTAAAATTCATTCAGCATAGTAGTTGAACTTCCTGCTATTTTCACGTTGAACTTCTGTGACGTATTTTCGTTTGTAATTTTCTCATCCATTCGTTAGTGTTACACAAATAATATTCCTTCTGTACAAACCTCTCTAACAATATTTTTTTTAACTTTCTTCGATCGAGGACTTAACTTATAGCAACAAAAAATTTAGTATTTGTTTTTTTATTCTTTTCTAATACCAAATGCACATCATGTTGTACGTGGACTTCTCACAGTTATCAATCCGAACTTCTCTCGGTTACGTGAAAATATTTTGCTTTTTATGAATATTAATCTGAACTTCCTAATATTTTTTTATGAATTTTGCGCTCTATTTTTCAAAGTTGAACTTCTTGTTATTTTATTTTTGAACTTCTTGTTTCCATTCTTTAATAATGAGGAAAATCTGAGTTTTCTATAATCATCGAACTTCTCCATCTTTTTAATATGGACTTCCTGGTTTTATTTCTTAATCCTTTTTTATGAATTTTGACGCGCTCTATTTTCAAAAGTTGAACTTCTTGCTATTTTATTTTCGAACTTCTTGTTTCCATTCTTTAATAACAAGGAAAATTTGAGTTTTCTATAATCATCGAACTTCTCCATCTTTTTAATATGGACTTCCTGGTATTATTTCTTAATCTTTTTTATGAAATTTTGAAGCGCTGTATTTTTAAAAGTTGAACTTCTTTGTTTTTTATTTTTGAACCTCTTGTTTCCAGTCTTTAATAACGAGGAAAATCTGAGTTTTCTATAATCGTCGAACTTCTGCATCTTTTTAATTTGGACTTCCTAGTTTTATTTCTTAATTTTTTCTATGAAATTTTGAAGCGCTCTATTTTTAAAAGTTGAACTCCTTGTTATTTTATTTTTGAACTTCATGTTTCCATTCTTTAATAACGAGGGAAATCTGAGTTTTCTATAATCATCGAACTTCTGCATATTTTTAATTTGGACTTCCTCGTTATATTTCTTAATCTTTTTCTATGAAAATTTTGATTCTTACATAAATGCTAAATCACCCTGTTAGTTTAACTTGAACTTCCGTTGCACATTTTCCAACACCTAAAAAATGAACTTAGTGAGAAATAACAAGACAAATATGTCAATGTCTCCAATGGTCATTTTATGTGCAGAATGAATTTTAAAAACCAACCATATCCTGGTGTATCATATGTTGGATTTGTTTATCTTGTATGAAACCGACATTTTTCCACAAACAACAGGTTTGAACTTCCCGGGCCATGACCCCATTAACACGATGAGCAAATAATATGTTTGAAGCACTACGCAAAGAAAGCTATTACTTAGCTTTTCTCACATATAGTTTTTTGAATTTCACGATCTTGAGAACATGAACTTCAAACCACATGCTATAACATAAATGAATCAAAAGCACCGATTCATCTGAAACAACATTTTTCACATTGTTCATGGGCACCTTTCCTACCAGCATTTTCTGCAGATGGGAATCTCAGACCTAGTAGATTTTACCAAAGTGGCTTTCAATAAACATCGAACCACCATTTTTATTCATTTTGAACTTCCATATAAACAAAGAAAGAATCTCTATCCATCACCACGAAATGCTTGTGGAAACCCGTCGGGAAATACAAATGCATATAGTGATAATTATGCATCCGATAGCACATAAAAAAAATGCATCACGATGTGTTGGAACTCCAGTGGCGCTAGGCAGAACTTTTCCTCTACTCGCTGCTCGCGCTCACTTGCCTGAGCTGGGGAGGATAACCAGGGGGTGCCTACGACGACCAGGGGCTCGCGAACTTCTTTTTTTATGAATGTTTTTTTCTTAATGCATTTGTTCATCAGTAAGATGCATTCTTCCCAACATCCAATGATTGAACTCTCTAAACAATTATCTTTGAACTTCCAGATTACTTTACTTCTTTAGGTGTATGTAAACTCGGGTTTACACTAACTTCCTTCCATCAAATCACGTGAAGTAGATGCATGAACAGGAAAGGGGAAGGATTTACAAGGTCCATAACACACTTTTTTGGGCATCTTTGTGGAGCCTCCGCACAATAAACTTAACAAGTTACAAATCGAAGCTACGAAATGAAATAAACGAATATGAGCCAGAGGCTGCAGTGACACAGTGCACATCAGTTTCAGTAGAACCGGGGCGATAGCATAGGGTTCATGCATGTTTCTCAAGAAAGCAGTGAGGTGCTCTGAGGGGGTGGATGGCGACTAGCAGCTTGAGTCTTCTGTACTCAATTTTGTGGTGATAACATGAACAAAAGGTGTCATGGCTGGGGACACAGTAGTGTAGCAGCAGGTAAACACACTGCACGACAACTCCATATGCCTTTTCTCTGGATTTCATATGTTTTTGTTTTATCTCTAAATTTCTGAAATGACCTTCTATTCTCTGCCTGCTACCTCAGAGAGCGGTGCTTGCTGCATCTACACAAAAAATGGAGCATGGCCAAAGAATTAGGGAGAAAATCATGCATGTGCTTTGCCTGTAGAAGTCCGAGGCTAGTGGAGAGAAAAAACTGCATGAGCACATACTGTTTGTTGGTATATTTGGACGTTTTATTTATTACTAGTAATGAGGAAATCCATGGAGCAAACTCTGTACGAACATCTGGGTGTCACTTTTTTGCTTTTATTATTATTCCTGAACTCTCAGGTTTATTGAATTTGAACTTCTAAAGTTAAAAGTTTTTATGGGTGAGGCTTTTGTTAACAATTATTTTGCACTAACCCTCTATCTCTTTTCACACAATTTTTTAAAATGTCTTATCTTTTGTACCAATTTTTGTGTGTCTTATTACGATAATGGACTAAAATGATGGTAAATGAACGCCAACATCTTTTTTTAAGCATCTAGGACTTTTATGTGAATTAGTGAGTATGTATTATATCCTTTTTGTGTATATATTGTTTGCAGTGCAGCAATAGGAGAAACAGAAGTTTCTCAACAACTTTTGAAGTGGTAATATCACAAGGAAAAAACAAGTTTCCACCTATCACAAGGTGCTGCAAATTATACGAAATTATAGTCCGGTGCAAAATCTGTATAAAATCAACACCCTGGCCTGTATCCCTTAGTACATTCTAGACATCCAGAGTTTTTATTGCTGATTTTCCAGAGAACTTTGAGTCACATTCATTCTAAAATTTACAATTGTTTGGCTCCGGTGGTTGCAAAAATAACAATATGTACTCAACATACTTTGACCTTCTCAAACACAACATTTTCACCTTCGCAAAAACAAATAAAAAACAAAAAATTGCATAGTTGTGCAAGCACAACAACGAAGCAATTTCTCTTCTACTATACTTTTTTTACATGAAATCTCATTCACATACGAGAAATCAATACATCAACTTAGTTTTGTTTCTTTCAAAAAACAATAAATTATGGATGAATGATGAGGGCGGGCCTGTATTTCACACATTGTCAAAGTATAGTTCAGCACTGCTTAAACCAATTGATCCATCACATATAAAAGTGGCCTCAAACAACATTTTTTTCAAAAGCCAAGCACAAAAACTACTTTTGCAGATAATTTTAGTGCAACTTCCAAGAAGTTCAAAGCCTCCCCAAGAGAGTTCAATGTAGAGAGAGAGATACGTGGCAACTGGGAGGGGCTAAAAATTTCACTAACTATACATAGTTCGGTACTCTATCCAACATCACCCTTCCAAGCATTAACACAAACATGTTGTGGGAAACAAACACCAACCGAAGAGAGATGGAGCAGCATCAGCAGTACTCCTTCCCCCACAACCAACAATACCGAGACACATCCATCAATAGTTTTTCATTTCTTTTTATTGCTTGGGCATAAGAGCAAACAGGTTGTGTGCAACAAATCAACGCACTTCTCTTTTCTGTATTGAGATTTCTCTGCATCTGAACCATTGCATCAACGTCTTCTCCTAAAATCAACACCCAAAACACCGAATAAGTGTGCCAAACAAGGATTTGAAACTAAAAAAAGCAAAAATGAACTGAAGTTGCTAGACAAGATGACCTTCGTCGCGGGAACTAGGGAGCAAGGGTGGGAGGCGATTGAGGTCGATGAGGCGCTGGCTCGCCAAAGCGGGATGGCTGGGGAGTCAACTGCGCCGAAGCGGCGGATAGGCAGGGTCACAGGCCCAAGCGCGAGGCCGGAGTGGAGGGGTGTCACCATGGATTTGGGAGGTGGCTCCTGGTGGCGGGGGACGCAGGCGACGGAGGAAGTTGTGCGGCAGCAGCAGACGAGCAGCGCGCCCGACCGGAGGACGAAGGTGGGGCGCCGACGCCCGGCCGGAGGAGGAAGGTGGGTCCGCAGACATGGTAGGAAGGCGGGACGACGACTACATTTTTTGGCGTTGAAGGCGCGTGCGGTCGAAAGAAGGCTCGGATCCCGTCCAAGCTCTGCCCACCGGCGGCGGCGCAGGGAATGTGGTGGTGGAGTGTAGAGGGCGACGCGCTGGGTGGGGCGGCGGGTAGGCGGGGGTTGGGAGGTGGAGGTCGTGGAGCTGGTGGACCTCTGCTGGATCTCCACCGGCGATGGTTTTGGCGCTGAGCCGCGCGCGGCCATGGCGGGAATGCGGCGGTGGGACGCCGGAGGCGCGCAGGGAAGGGGCGCGGCAGCGGGGTCTCCGGGGAGGGCGCGCAGTGACGGTGTTCTCCGGGAAGGCGCGCGGCGGCGGGGTTCTCCGGGAAGGCGCGCGGCGGTGTGGGGATCCGAGGAAGCGGTTGGCGGCGGGGGATTCAGTGGTGTGGGGCAGTCAAGATCGCGTTGGGGGCAGGGGGCGCCGGTTGGGTCGTGGGGTGGTGGGAGGTCAGGTGTTGTTTTTTCCAGTCAGCTCGGGAGGATCCAATCTGGCCTATATAGGGCCGACCATGATCCGAATAGTTATTTTGATCCCAGGATCAGAATAGTGTTATCATATATATATATATGTATGTATGCATATGTATATGTTGCTGTTCTAAGAATGATCATGATGCTCTCATGCCCGTATTTTATTTTATTGACACCTCTATCTCTAAACATGTGGACATATTTTTTGATTTCGGCTTTCGCTTGAGGATAAGCGAGATCTAAGCTTGGGGGAGTTGATACACCCATTTTGCATCATGCTTTTATATCGATATTTATTGCATTATGGACTGTTATTACACATTATGTCACAATACTTATGCCTTTTCTCTCTTATTTTACAAGGTTTACATGAAGAGGGGGAATGCCGGCAGCTGGAATTTTTGGCTGGAAAAAGAGCAAATATTAGAGACCTATTTTGCACATCTCCAAAAGTCCTGAAACCCCACGGGAATTATTTTCAGAATATATAAAAAAATATTGGGAGAAAGAAGTACCAGAGGGGGGCCACCCACCGTCCACGAGGGTGGGGACGCGCCCCCTGCCTCGTGGGCCCCCTGGTGGCCCTCTGATGCCCATCTTTGGCTATATGGAGTCTTTCGTCAAGAAAAAAATCATAAGCTACCTTACGGGACGAAACTCGGCTGCCACGAGGCAGAACCTTGGCGGAACCAATCTAGGGCTCCGGCGGAGCTGTTCTGCCGGGGAAACTTCCCTCCGGGAGGGGGAAATCATCACCATCGTCATCACTAACGATCCTCTCATTGGGAGAGGGTCAATCTCCATCAACATCTTCACCAGCACCATCCCATCTCAAACCCTAGTTCATCTCTTGTATCCAATCTTTGTATCCAAACCTCAGATTGGTACCTGTGGGTTGCTAGTAGTGTTGATTACTCCTTGTAGTTGATGCTAGTTGGTTTACTTGGTGGAAGATCATATGTTTAGATCCATTATGCATATTAATACCCCTCTGATTATGAACATGAATATGATTTGTGAGTAGTTATGTTTGTTCCTGAGGACAAGAGAGAAGTCTTGCAATAAGTAGTCATGTGAATTTGGTATTCGTTTGATATTTTGATGAGATATATGTTGTCTTTCCTCTAGTGGTGTCATGTGAACGTCGACTACATGACACTTCACCATTGTTTGGGCCTAGAGGAAGGCATTGGGAAGTAATAAGTAGATGATGGGTTTCTAGAGTGAAAGAAGGTTAAACCCTAGTTTATGCATTGCTTCATAAGGGGCTGATTTGGATCCATATGTTTCATGTTATGGTTAGGTTTACCTTAGTACTTCTATTCTAGTTGTGGATGCTTGCAATAGGGGTTAATCATAAGTGGGATGCTTATCTAAGTAAGGACAGTACCCAAGCACCGGTCCACCCACATATCAGATTATCAAAGTACCGAACGCGAATCATATGAGCGTGATGAAAACTAGCTTGACAATAATCCCCATGTGTCCTCGGGAGCGCTTTCCTTTATGTAAGAGTTTGTCCAGGCTTGTCCTTTGCTACAAAAAGGATTGGGCCATCTTGATGCACCTTATTTACTTTTATTACTTGCTACCCGTTACAAATTACCTTATCACAAAACTATCTGTTACCGATAATTTCAGTGCTTGCAGAGAATACCTTGCTGAAAACCGCTTATCATTTCCTTTCGCTCCTCGTTGGGTTCGACACTCTTACTTATCAAAAAGGATACGGTAGATCCCCTACACTTGTGGGTCATCACCCACATGATCTCATACCATGATGTAGGTAGCCTGCGCCTCTATTCCTGCACCCCTTCTAGGTTAACCAAAAGTGGGCTTTGATCCGAGCAGGAAGTAGCTAAGTGCACAACCCGAGCCGCGGGAAAGAGATTCCGCATCGCCTCGTCCGCACACGCCCTGTCTAGTCGCACCTGAACATTGCGATATCCATCTTGACCATTATTATATGTGTAGGGGAGGCCAGAAAACCCTAGGTCCTGTAGCTCGCAAGTCACCAGGAAGTCCCTGAACACTTCCATTTGAGACTCCGATCTAGTCGTCCTTGAGAGATGCTCGTGCTGCCAGAGAGCTTCATTGAAGTCGCCACACATTGATACGTCTCCAATGTATCTATAATTTTTGATTGCTCCATGCTATATTATCTACTGTTTTGGACATTATTGGGCTTTATTATCCACTTTTATATTATTTTTGGGACTAACCTATTAACCGGAGGCCCAACCCAGAATTGTTGGTTTTTGCCTATTTTAGGGTTTCAAAGAAAAGGAATATCAAACGGAGTCCAAACGGAATGAAACCTTCGGGAACATGATTTTCTTAACAAATAAGACCCAGGAGACTTGGACCCTACATCAAGGCACAAAACAGGAGGCCATGAGGTAGGGGGCGCGCCTGCCTACCCCAGGCACGCCCTCCACCCTTGTGGGCCCCCTGTTGCTCCACCGACGTACTCCTTTCTCCTATATATATCCACGTACCCCCAAACGATCAAATACGGAGCCAAAACCCTAATTCCACCGCCGTAACTTTATGTATCCACGAGATCCCATCTTGGGCCTGTCGGTGTCAAAACCGGCGGATCTCGGGTAGGGGGTCCCGAACTGTGCGTCTAGGCCGGATGGTAACAGGAGGCAAGGGACACGAAGTTTTACCCAGGTTCGGGCCCTCTCAATGGAGGTAAAACCCTACGTCCTGCTTGATTAATATTGATGATATGGGTAGTACAAGAGTAGATCTACCACGAGATCAGAGAGGCTAAACCCTAGAAGCTAGCCTATGGTATGATTGTTGATGTGTATGTCGTCCTACGGACTAAAACCCTCTGGTTTATATAGACACGGGGAGGGTTAGGGTTACATAGAGTCGGTTACAATGGTAGGAGATCTGAACATCCGTATCGCCAAGCTTGCCTTCCACGCCAAGGAAAGTCCCTTCCGGACACGGGACGGAGTCTTCAATCTTGTATCTTCATAGTCCAGGAGTCCGGCTGAAGGTATAGTCCGGCTATCCGAACACCCCCTAATCAGGACTCCCTCAGTTGCCCCTGAACCAGGCTTCAATGACAATGAGTCCGCCGCGCAAATTGTCTTCGGCATTGCAAGGCGGGTTCCTCCTCCAAGTACTTCATAGAAGATTTTAAACACAAAGATAGTGTCCGGTTCTGCAAAATAAGTTTTCCACATATTGCCATAGAGAGAATAATATTTACACAAATCTAATCCACTGACGTATTCCATGGTGCGATGCACCACGCCCAAGCCTTTATTCGAGTCGCTTAATTATCCCACCTCAGCGCGTCATGCGAGGCAGTTTCCTTGGCACGTCTTGTCCAAGCAGAGATCGTGCCCCCTTATTCCGGGATTCTCATCAATACGGGGATGGGTAACCCAACCGCTTCTAGGACTCCTAGATCATAGGCAAGTCCAAACGGACACGGGGAGGATGCTCGATATCCACCCTCTTTATAAAGGGACGAGGCCTTTATTTTTCCCTCCCGTGCTCAATCGAGTCCTTCCCCCACCTCAAGCTCAAACGCCCAAAGTTCAGGTCAGGTGCTCCGAACCTTCAGTCATGTCCGGATCTAGCCTTGAAGGCCGATGGGTGTCTTCTTCCGTCGCGGAAGAAGACGTCAAAAAGTTGAGGGAGGCCATATATCTAACTGCCGAGATTCTGCATCGGCTGCCTCCCCGGGGGCAGGCCGTCCCCTCCCCCGAACCCAACGAGAGCGTCGTGTTCGTCTCCCACTTCCTCCGAGGTCTAGGCCTTTCATTGGATCCTTTTGTCAGGGGCTTGATGTTTTACTACGGGCTAGATTTCCATGATCTAGCTCCGGACTCCTTTCTCCATATCACGACATTTATTGTTGTGTGCGAGGCCTTCCTTCGGGTTACCCCTCACTTTGGCCTATGGCTCAAGACCTTTGAAGTAAAACCGAAGATGATCAAGGGGCAACATCCGGAGTGTGGAGGTGCCTCAATACGCAAGATGACGGGAGCTGCATGGCCCAAAGGTTCCATTCCAGAGGTGTCTGAATTGTGGCAACAGGAGTGGTTCTACATCACGGCTCCTAGAAGTGCCAAGTGGGCGGCCGCCCCCGTGTTCCGCCCGGGCCCTCCACCACAACTGATGTCATGGATTAGCAGAGGATTGAGCTGGGGTCCGGCCAAGGATGTGCCTATACTGCAAAGCCGCATTCAAGATCTCTTTAATGGAGATTTCAGTTTGGTTGCGGCAGCACAAGTTATGCTGGTTCGCCAAGTCCAGCCTTGCAAACACCGGCCTCTTCGCTTGTGGGAGTTTAATCCCGAGGGACCGCGTGTCATTCAAGATTTTCTCGGCCTGACGCACGAGGAGATGTACAAGTCATTCTTCGGACCTTAGGTGGAGTGTCCGGAAATCACCGAGGACGTGGGCCTGAGTAGTAACCGCGCCGCCGAACAGGTAAGGTATCTTCCAGCCAAACATAATATCTCTCCTTTGTCGAAGTTATTTTTGAGAGTTCGCTTTTTTGACCAGGACTGGCTAACAAAGGCGAAGTTGATTCGGTGTTCGGCCCCCCTCCCTGAGGGTTTGGAAAATCTGGTGTTGGAAAAGATGCTCCAGACCACACCTTGCCCGGAGCCCTTGAAGGAAGATACTGTGGAGGATAATGCGGGCGGACGCGGGCCCCCAACGCTGCCCATTCTAACCGAGGGAGCGAGCGTCTCCATGAAGGGAGACGACCTGAAGAGGAAAAGGACCGCGCCCAGGGATTTGGAAGCCGAAGCTTCCAAACGGGAGAAAAAGTCTCCCACAGAGGGTCCTGCCTTGGGGAGTGCTGTTGCCGCACAAAGTCTGCGGGGGGTTCAATTCTCCCGCGAGTCGTAAGTGACTCGAAGTACTTTAATAGTACAGATATGCCATCTCTTTCTTCTGAGAGGATAACCACCGCATATATTTTTGCAGTTCGGGCCTTAGCCCTTCTCAAATGAGCTCGTCTTCGGGGGATCTTCTTCTAGAGATGATGAAGAGCGAAATGCCTCCTTCAGACTCCTCCGCTTCGGAAGCGGGCGACCCTGAAGTGTCGTCGCGGAGGGCCTCTCCGAGTCCGGTGAGGCCAGAAGATAATCCCTTTGACCCCCGAAGCTCCCAATGTCCGGCTCCTAAAGAAAGCAGATAAAAGAGTCCGACACTGTCTAGTGTGCAATCGGATGTTCTGAGGGAGTTGGTGGGGCGAGCGGCCATCTCAGATGAACACCGTGTGCTGATGAATACGGTGATGGAGAGAATATCGTCTGCCGAAAGCGGATTGCATGAAGCTTTTATGAGTCTACTGACAGGCTTTGAGGTACGTAAAAGAATGTATGATAGTCCTGCACATACTAGGTGTGCCCTGTGTAGATAGTAGCCCCTGAGGCTCTGGTTGTCGTCGGAAACAATGACGAATAGAGGATCATATTCCCAGGTAATAACCATACTGCGTCTATGTGCAGGTGATGGAAGCTCCGGTGGCTAGCCAGACTAGCGAGTTTGCCCATTTAGAACGGCAGTTGGATGCGGCAGACGCCGACATCGAGCTTATTAACAAAAGGCCTGACGAGGCACAGGGTAAGTGTCATTATCTGGTAAACGCCACAATAGGAAGAGCAGTATGATGCCAGCATCTTTAATATGTTGTGACTGCAGATGGAGCTGCCACTGTTGAAGCCTTGCGGGCCGAACTTGCCCGAGCCAAGGAACAAGCGAGGTTGGGTAATGCGGCTGCTTTGAAGGCGGCCGAAGAGTTGCAAGCCGAGAAGGCCGCACATGGAGAGAGCCGAGACAAGATGGCCAAGATAGCCAAAGAATTAAAAGCCGCCGCCGACCGTTGCCGGGTTCTTGAAAAGGAAAACCAGGCGAAGGCATCGGACCTTGAGAAGGCTGTTACGACGAAAAAAGACCTCCGCTCTGCTATGAGGGCAAAGAAGGAGGAGCTGCAGGAAGCCGGGGATATTGTAGCTGGGAAATCCTTTATGTTGCAGAGGAAGTTCGGAGATCCACGGTATGCCCCTCTGGATCGGCTGTGGAGTTCGGAGGATGTGTATATGGATTTGGCGGCAAGCGCTGCCGATGCGGCCAAGTACTTCCAGGGTTTTGACACCGACAGGGCCTGTTCCGGAGCTTCGCCGGAGGGGGCATCGATCACGGAGGGCTTCTACATCAACACCATAGCCCCTCGGATGAAATGTGAGTAGTTTACCTCAGACCTACGGGTCCATAGTTAGTAGCTAGATGGCTTCTTCTCTGTTTTTGGATCTCAATACAATGTTCTCCCCCTCTCTTGTGGAGAACTATTCAATGTAATCTTCTTTTTGCGGTGTGTTTGTTGAGAACGATGAATTGTGGGTTTATGATCAAGTCTATCTATGAATAATATTTGAATCTTCTCTAAATTCTTTTGTGTATGATTGGTTATCTTTGCAAGTCTCTTTGAATTATCAGTTTGGTTTGGCCTACTAGATTAATCTTTCTTGCAATGGGAGAAGTGCTTAGCTTTGGGTTCAATCTTGCGGTGTCCTTTCCCGGTGACAGTAAGGGCAGCAAGGCACGTATTGTATTGTTGCCATCGAGGTTAACAGGATGGGGTTTTCTTCATATTGCATGAGTCTATCCCTCTACGTCATGTCATCTTGCTTAAGGCGTTACTCTGTTTTTAACTTAATACTCTAGATGCATGCTGGATAGCGGTCGATGAGTGGAGTAATAGTAGTAGATGCAGGCAGGAGTCGGTCTACTTGTCTCAGACGTGATGCCTATATACATGATCATGCCTAGATATTCTCATAATTATGCTCAATTCTTTCAATTGCTCAACAGTAATTTGTTCACCCACCGTAGAATACTTATGCTCTCGAGAGAAGCCACTAGTGAAACCTATGGCCCCCGGGTCTATCTTTATCATATTGATCTTCTATTACTTAGTTATTTCCTTTGTTATTTACTTTGCCTTTATTTTACTTTGCATCTTTATCACAAAAATACCAAAAATATTATCTTTATCATATCTATCAGATCTCACTCTCGTAAGTGGCCTTATAGGGATTGACAACCCCTATTTGCGTTGGTTGCGAGGATTTATTTGTTTTGTGCAGGTACGAGGGACTAGCGCGTAGCCTCCTACTAGATTGATATCTTGGTTCTCAAAAACTGAGGGAAATACTTACGCTACTTTGTTGCATCATCCCTTCCTCTTCGGGGAAAACCAATGCAGTGCTCAAGAGGTAGTAAGAAGGATTTCTGGCGCCGTTGTCGAGGAGGTCTTCGCAAAAGTCAACATACCAAGTACCCATCACATACCCTTATCTCCCGCATTACATTATTTGCCATTTTCCTCTAGTTTTCCTCTCCCCCACTTCACCCTTACCGTTTTATTTGCCCTCTCTCTCTCTCTATCCTCCCTCTCTTTCTCTATTTGCCTCTTTTTGCCCGCTTGCTTTTAGTTTGCTTCTGTGTTAGTTTGCTTGCTTGTCACGATGGCTCAAGATAATACTAAATTGTGTGACTTCACCAATACCAACAACAATGATTTTATTAGCACTCTGATTGCTCCTCTTATCGATGCTGAATCTTGTGAGATTAATACTACTTTGCTGAATCTTGTCATGAAAGATCCGTTTTTCGGCCTTCCTAGTGAAGATGCCGCTACCCATCTAAATAGCTTCGTTGATTTGTGTGACATGCAAAAGAAGAAAGATGTGGATAATGATATTGCTAAATTGAAGCTATTTCCTTTTTCGCTTAGAGATCGTGCTAAAGCTTGGTTTTTGTCTTTGCCTAAAAATAGTATTGATTCATGGAATAAGTGCAAAGATGCTTTTATCTCTAAGTATTTTCCTCCTGCTAAGATCATCTCTCTTAGAAACAATATTATGAACTTTAAGCAACTTGATCATGAACATGTTGCACAAGCTTGGGAGAGAATGAAACTAATGATACGTAATTTCCCTACTCATGGTTTAAATTTGTGGATGATTATACAAAATTTTTATGTCGGATTGAATTTTGCTTCTAGAAATCTTTTAGATTCGGCCAGGGGAGGCACTTTTATGGAGATCACTTTAGGAGAAGCTACTAAACTCCTAGATAATATTATGGTTAATTATTCTCAATGGCATACTGAAAGATCTACTAATAAAAAGGTGCATGCAATAGAAGAAATTAATGTTTTGAGTGGAAAGATGGATGAACTTATGAAATTATTTGCTAATAAGAGTGTTTCTTCTGATCCTAATGATATGCCCTTGTCTACTTTGATTGAAAATAATAATGAATCTATGGATGTGAATTTTGTTGGTAGGAACAATTTTGGTAACAACGCGTATAGAGGAAATTTTAATCCTAGGCCTTATCCTAGTAATCCCTCTAATAATTATGGTAATTCCTACAACAATTATTATTGAAATTATAATAAGATGCACTCTGATTTTCAATCTAATATTAAAGAATTTATAACTTCGCAAAAGAATTTTAATGCTATGATTGAAGAAAAATTGCTTAAGATTGATGATTTGGCAAGGAACATTGATAGAATTGCTCTTGATGTCGATTCTTTGAAACTTAGATCTATTCCACCTAAGCATGATATCAATGAGTCTCTCAAAGCCATGAGAATTTCCATTGATGAGTGCAAAGAAAGAACCGCTAGGATGCGTGCTAAGAAAGATGCCTTTATAAAAGCATGTTCTTCTAGTTCCTATGAAAATAATGATGAAGATCTAAAAGTTATTGATGTGTCCCCTATTAAATATTTGTTTTGCAATATGAATCTTGATAATGATGGGACTGAATATGATCCACCTTTACCTAGAAGGCATTCTAAGAATTCGGAATCTGTTGATCTTGATGCTAAATTTGATAAAAGTGGGATTGAAGAAATTAAAACCCTAGATCTTGCTAAACCCACTATTATGGATTTCAAGTAATTTAACTATGAAAATTGCTCTTTAATTGATTGTATTTCCTTGTTACAATCCGTGCTAAATTCTCCTCATGCTTATAGTCAAAATAAAGCGTTCACTAAACATATCGTTGATGCCTTGATGCAATCTTATGAAGAAAAACTTGAATTGGAAGTTTCTATCCCTAGAAAAATTTATGATGAGTGGGAACCAACTATTAAAATTAAAGATCATGAATGCTATGCTCTATGTGATTGGGGTGCCAGTGTTTCCACGATTCCAAAGACTTTGTGTGATTTGTTAGGTTTCCGTGATTTTGATGATTGCTCTTTAAACTTGCACCTTGAGGATTCCACTATTAAGAAACCTATGGGAAGAATTAATGATGTTCTTATTGTTGCAAATAGGAATTATGTGCCCGTAGATTTTATTGTTCTTGACATAGATTGCAATCCTTCATGTCCTATTATTCTTGGTAGACCTTTCCTTGGAACGATTGGTGCAATTATTGATATGAAGGAAGGAAATATTAGATTCCAATTTCCATTAAAGAAAGGCATGGAACACTTTCCTAGAAAGAAAATTAAATTACCTTATGAATCTACTATGAGAGCCACTTATGGATTGCCTACCAAAGATGGCAATACCTAGATTTATTCTTGCTTGTTATGCCTAGCTAGGGGCGTTAAACGATAGCGCTTGTTAGGAGGCAACCCAATTTTATTTTTATTCCTTGCTTTTTGCTCCTGTTTATTAATAAGTAATTTATCTAGCCTCTGTTTTGGTTGTGTCTTTTTGTTTAATTAGTGTTTGTGCCAAGTAGAACCGTTGGGAAGACTTGGGGAAAGTCTTGTTGAACTTGCTGTAAAAAACAGAAACTTTAGCGCTCACGAGAACTGCTGTAATTTTTATATGAAAAGTGCTATTTAGTTAATTATTTTTGCAGATGATCAATATATAAATTCCTCACATACAAAAATTTATTTTAGAATTGTTGGGGTTCCAGATCTTGCGCTAGCTACATATTACTACAGACTGTTCTGTTTTTGACAGATTCTGTTTTTTGTGTGTTGTTTGCTTATTTTGATGAATCTATGGCTAGTAAAATAGTTTATAAACCATAGAGAAGTTGGAATACAGTAGGTATAACACCAATATAAATAAATAATGAGTTCATTACAGTACCTTGAAGTGGTCTTTTATTTTTGTTTCGCTAACGGAGCTCACGAGATTTTCTACTTTAAGTTTTGTGTTGTGAAGTTTTCAAGTTTTGGGTAAAGATTTGATGGATTATGGAACAAGGAGCGGCAAGAGCCTAAGCTTTGGGATTCCCATGGCACCCCCAAGATAATCTAAGGACACCTAAAATCCAAAGCTTGGGGATGCCCTGGAAGGCATCCCCTCTTTCGTCTACTTCTATCGGTAACTTTACTTGGAGCTATATTTTTATTCGCCACATGATATGTGTTTTGCTTGGAGCGTCTTGTATGATTTGAGTCTTTATTTGTTAGTTTACCACAGTCATTCTTGCTGTACACACCTTTTGAGAGAGCCATACTTGATTTGGAATTTGTTAGAAACTCTATGTGCTTCGCTTATATCTTTTGAGTTATATAATTTTGCTCTAGTGCTTCACTTATATCTTTTAGAGAACGGTGGTGGATTTGTTTTATAGAAACTATTGATCTCTCATGCTTCACTTAGATTATTTTGAGAGTCTTAATAGCATGGTAATTTGCTTAAAATCCTAATATGCTTGGTATACAAGATTAATATTAAAACTTTCTTATGAGTGTGTTGAATACTATGATAAGTTTGATGCTTGATAATTGTTTTGAGATATGAAGATGGTGATATTAAAGTCATGCTAGTTGAGTAGTTGTGAATTTGACAAATACTTGTGTTGAAGTTTGTGATTCCCGTAGCATGCACGTATGGTGAACCGTTATGTGATGAAGTCAGAGCATGATTTATTTTTTGATTGTCTTCCTTATGAGTGGCGGTCGGGGACGAGCGATGGTCTTTTCCTACCAATATATCCCCCTAGGAGCATGCGCGTAATACCTTGCTTTGATAACTTGTAGATTTTTGCAATAAGTATATGAGTTATTTATGACTAATGTTGAGTCCATGGATTATACGCACTCTCACCCTTCCACCTTTGCTAGCCTCTCTAATACCGCACACCTCTTCGCCGGTATTATACACCCACCATATACCTTCCTCAAAACAGCCACCATACCTACCTATTATGGCATTTCCATAGCCATTCCGAGATATATTTCCATGCAACTTCCGACCATTCCGTTTATTGTGACACACTCCATCATTGTCATATTGTTTAGCATGATCATGTAGTCGACATCGTATTTGTGGCAAAGCCACCGTTCATAATTCTTTCATACATGTCACTCACGAGTCATTGCATATCCCGGTACACCGCCGGAGGCATTCATATAGAGTCATATTTTGTTCTAAGAATGGAGTTGTAATTCTTGAGTTGTAAGAAAAATAAAAGTGTGATGATCATCATTATTAGAACATTTCCCCAGTGAGGAAAGGATGATGGAGACTATGATTCCCCCACAAGTCGGGATGAGACTCCGGACGAAAAAAAAGAAAAGAAAGAAAAGAGGCCATAAAAAAGAGAAAAGGCCCAAATAAAAAATGAGAGAAAAAGAGAGAAGGGACAATGCTACTATCCTTTTACCACACTTGTGCTTCAAAGTAGCACCATGATCTTCATAGTAGAGAGTCTCTGATGTTATAACTTTCATATACTAGTGGGAATTTTTCATTATAGAACTTGGCTTGTATATTCCAATGATGGGCTTCCTCAAAATGCCCTAGGTCTTCATGAGCAAGCAAGTTGGATGCACACCCACTTAGTTTCTTTTTGAGCTTTCATATACTTATAGCTCTAGTGCATCCGTCGCATGGAAATCCCTACTCACTCACATTGATATCTATTAATGGGCATCTCCATAGCCCGTTGATACGCCTAGTTGATGTGAGACTATCTTCTCCCTTTTTGTCTTCTCCACAACCACCCCTCTATTCCACCTATAGTGCTATGTCCATGGCTCACGCTCATGTATTACGTGAAAATTGAAAAAGTTTTGAGAATGTCAAAAGTATGAAACAATTGCTTGGCTTGTCATCGGGGTTGTGCATGATTTAAATATTTTGTGTGATGAAGATGTAGCATAGCCAGACTGTATGATTTTGTAGGGATAACTTTCTTTAGCCATGTTATTTTGAGAAGACATACTTTCTTAGTTAGTATGCTTGAAGTATTATTATTTTTATGTCAATATGAACTTTTGTCTTGAATCTTTCGGATCTGAATATTCATACCACAATTAAGAAGAATTACATTAATATTATGCCAAGTAGCACTCCACATCAAAAATTCTGTTTTTATCATTTACCTACTCGAGGACGAGCAGGAATTAAGCTTGGGGATGCTTCATACGTCTCCAACGTATCTATAATTTTTGATTGCTCCATGCTATATTATCAACTGTTTTGGACATTAATGAGCTTTATTATCCACTTTTATATTATTTTTGGGACTAACCTATTAACCGGAGGCCCAGCCCAGAATTGATGTTTTTGCCTGTTTTAGGGGTTCGAAGAAAAGGAATATCAAACGGAGTCCAAACGGAATGAAACCTTCGGGAACGTGATTTTCTCAACAAATAAGACCCAAGAGACTTGGACCCTACTTCAAGGCACGAAACAGGAGGCCACAAGGTAGGGGAGCGCGCCTGCCTACCCCAGGCGCCCTCCACCCTCGTGGGCCCCCTGTTGCTCCACCGACGTACTCCTTCATCATATATATATCCATGTACCCCCAAACGATCAAATACGGAGCCAAAACCCTAATTCCACCGCCGTAACTTTCTGTATCCACGAGGTCCCATCTTGGGGGCTGTTCCGGAGCTCCGCCGGAGGGGGCATCGATCACAGAGGGCTTCTACATCAACACCATAGCCCCTCTGATGAAGTGTGAGTAGTTTACCTCAGACCTACGGGTCCATAGTTAGTAGCTATATGGCTTCTTCTCTCTTTTTGGATCTCAATACAATGTTCTCCCCCTCTCTTGTGGAGAATTATTCGATGTAATCTTCTTTTTGCAGTGTGTTTGTTGAGATCGATGAATTGTGGGTTTATGATCAAGTCTATCTATGAATAATATTTGAATCTTCTCTGAATTCTTTTATGCATGATTGGTTATCTTTGCAAGTCTCTTTGAATTATCAGTTTGGTTTGGCCTACTAGATTGATCTTTCTTGCAATGGGAGAAGTGCTTAGCTTTGGGTTCAATCTTGCGGTGTCCTTTCCCGGTGACAGTAAGGGCAGCAAGGTACGTATTGTATTGTTTCCATCGGGGATAACAAGATGGGGTTTTCTTCATATTGCATGAGTCTATCCCTCTACATCATGTCATATTGCTTAAGGCGTTACTCTGTTTTTAACTTAATACTCTAGATGCATGATGGGTAGCGGTCGATGAGTGGAGTAATAGTAGTAGATGCGGCAGGAGTCAGTCTACTTGTCTCGGACGTGATGCCTATATAGATGATCATGCCTAGATATTCTCATAATTATGCTCAATTCTGTCAATTGCTCAACAGTAATTTGTTCACCCACCGTAGAATACTTATGCTCTCGAGAGAAGCCACTAGTGAAACCTATGGGCCCCGGGTCTATCTTTATCATATTGATCTTCTATTACTTAGTTATTTGCTTTGTTATTTACTTTGCCTTTATTTTAATTTGCATCTTTATCACAAAAATACCAAAAATATTATCTTTATCATATCTATCAGATCTCACTCTCGTAAGTGGCCTTATAGGGATTGACAACCCCTATTTGTGTTGGTTGCGAGGATTTATTTGTTTTGTGCAGGTACGAGGGACTAGCGCGTAGCCTCCTACTGGATTGATACCTTAGTTTTCAAAAACTGAGGGAAATACTTACGCTACTTTGCTGCATCATCCCTTCCTCTTCGGGGAAAACCAACGCAGTGCTCAAGAGGTAGCACACATGACCCAAGGTTCTTGCGAGACTGCCCGCAGACGACATAGATGATCCCACATACGCTGATGATTTTCCACACGCGGTTCGCCATAAACAAAGGTTCCTCTCCATGAAATACCGGAACCACCATCAAGAACTCGAACATCAATGAATCTGTTACATGATTCGAGCACTGTCACTGTAAGCGTCTCCTCCCAGAACAGTGCAAGACCGCCACTTCGTCCATCGCTACTAACACCGTGAAAGCATTTTAGTCCCAATCTCCACTTCAACTTCTCCACTTTAGTTGCATCTTGTCTAGTCTCATGGAGAAAGACTATCTTGGGGTTATTGGCTTTTGAGAGGGCCAAAACCTCACGAACTGTCCGGCGGTCCCTCCCGACAGTTCCAAGAAAGGATATTCATTGCGTCCGGCGGTCCTCCTCGCGGGAGGCCGCCGATATCTCATTATTGTCGCTATCCATGGTTACTTTCAACCTCTTGCTGCTGGAACTACTATTTGTGGGTGAGGCGCCATCTTCCGGATCATTGTCATTGCCATCAGTTATAGCCAACAACGTCTTCGGGGCGCCAGGAACATCTCGCGGGTTAACCCCGGCCTCATCCATGTTCAGTCTCCTCTTGGGGACATTATAAACTTTTAATCTTTCACCAGATTTTTTGACCGGGCTCGAAGCCGTATCCATGACCTCGGAATCATGTGGAACATGTTCCGGATCAGATCTACCATCATTCTGGGTTTCAGCTTGCTTAGACTCATTGTTTGTCGCCTTAGTGGGTCGTCCTTCTGGTCGAGGCTTATTGGGTACATCTGCATAGATCCAGTCCCCAAACATGAGAGTCTTCTCATCATGGATAACCAAGCCGCATTCTTTGTGTTCATGACCAATAAGGCCACAAAACTTACAAAACCTAGCAAGTTTTTCTTATCAAATCAGGTAAACGTGGCACTCCTTAGCCCGAACAATACCGATGTACTTTGTAAGGGCCCTTCGGATATCATGTTTCACCCTAACCCTAACATAACCACCTCGGGTGTTTCCATTTAAACACATCTCCATAATCTCTCCTGCATCTTTCAACAACTTCTCCACAATATTTTGCTTGCAGTATGGGTCTGGTAGCTTGTGAATCTGCAGCCAAATTGGAATATGAAAGAATTCCACCTCCTCCGCCTTACTGAAGCCGTCATACGGGCACAAGAGCACAACCATATTGCGGAACAACCAAGGTCTTTGCTTCATTATACGTTCCAAATCCCCCAAGCAAGATGCTTGGACGATAAAACGATTAGGGCCAACTAGCCGAAATCTCATGTCCTGCACGGGGTTCCATGCAGCCGTCATATCCTTGTAGAAGCCAGACGGGCTGAAGTTCCTGGTTGTATGGACCCTGGCTAGGGCAAGCCAGTGGACGCTTTCTTGAATCGCAGGATCATCCTCATCGATCTCCACATCAGCAAAGTCATCATCGTTCAAATCCAACTATTCGAGGAAGTCACCCAGATCCGAACGTGCAGCCGCCACATCGCCGCCGCCACTCGTGGCGGAGTGGGTGTCGGAAAGAGTCGCCATCACCGGTCCTGTCGCATTGCGGGAACAACAGAGACAAGGTTGGCGAGGGCGGATGTATCTCAGAGATGATCGGGGGAAGAGGTTGTGGGGAAGACTCAGAGGTGATCGGGATCTCCTAAGAGGAGAGAAACCCTAGCTTCCAGGCGTACGGGAAACTTCGCATAAAGCAGTTATATAGTTAACTAAGGGCATTTTTAACCGATCCTCTAAAAGGCCATAAGGGAGTAAAATTTCCGGTTTACTCCCTTATGGCGGATCTAGCCGATCCCCTAAAACTGTTAAGGGAGTAAATTTTACTCATTTCCCTAAAAATCTCCCTATATTTACTCTGTCTTTTGGCGGTTGAGTAAAAGTTTCCTTCGCGTGAAGGCCTCCTTGTAGTCGGTCGGCGACTCACGTGAAGCTTCCATGACCTCGCCGGTGACCTTACCATCTCGCCAGAAGCTGAGATGCCTCGTGCTGGACTACGGCACGCCTGTAGGCTGCAGCGGCCAGGGCACGGCAGGGCGAGCAACTGTGTCGGCAGCGCTGTAGCGACCCGACCTCAAACGGTCAAGTCTCTATGCTTTAGTGTCATCCCTGGATCGGTAATGCTGACACACACAGTACTCGAAGGATTTATAACAGAGTAGCAATCACACACTTATTACATCGAATGTCTCAAAAGAGAACTTATTACAATAAATATGGCTTAAGGTCATCTAATACGATAACAATGGAAGGCTTGGAAAATAAAGTGAGTCCATCAACTCCAACGGCATAGCTGAGCGACACGGCAACGACCTAACGAACCTTACTCGTATGAAAAGTCTGCAACATAATACGTTGCAGCCCGAAACGGGTCAGCACATGGAATATACTGGCAAAGTAACACAGTAGAGCAAAAACAGAATAATTCTATCACTATATGCATATTTGGCTGGTGGAAAGCTCTATGGTTATAGTTTTGCAAAAAGCCAATTTTTCCCTACAACAAATGAATAGATTTTATTTAACTATCATGGTAGTTGAAACATCATTGAGAAGGTTCCTCCAACTCAATCCCAATTAAAAGTAATTATCAACCCAACAATATTAATTTTAGAGTGATGAGATACATATGATAATCCGAGTACTAGATACTCAAGATTTGTCCATAACCGGGGACACGGCTAACCATGATTAGTTTATACACTCTGCAGAGTTTGCGCACTTTTCCCCACAAGACTCGATCTCCTCCGTCGGATTTCTCACACTACATGATGTTTGAGAAACGGATGACCGAGACACAGTCTTTCAGAAGCATTAAAACTCTACTCCGGATAGACTATACCACCTACAACCCACTACCTGCTAGTCTATCTCTTCAAGAGCTTCACGCAACTTACTCAACTATGCTAGAGCCCATAATAGCTTGTGGCTGCACACGGAAGTTTCTAGCATGAAATATCTCAGTTCCCTTTGAGCCTGGGTGGTGGACCGTAGGATTATCACACGAGTACTCCGGGATATCCTAGGACAACACTGGATTCTCCAGGTGCCCGAGAAGCAATCCACCCATATGTTTATTTAAGTTGCCACCTTAAGTTGAACCAATAATTAACAATCTCACATCTGTCATGGTTTCACTCAAACCCAATCCACGTCTACGAGCATAGCATAGCAATATAAGCAATATGTAGAAGTAACTCCCAAGGGTTTGATAATAACAGGGCAATAGGTTCCACCTCATCAACTACTTCCTAATCCCACATGTTATCAAATCCTAACCATGCAATGTTTGAGGGTTGAAACTAATGCATAAAAACTGGGTGATAAAGGGTATGATCAAAGTGTTACTTGCCTTGCTGATGATCCGCAAAACCTAGAGACTCGTAGTAGCACGCTTCGCACTCCAGGTGTTCTATCGCAAACAAACAATAGCATACATAAGCAGTCAAGCAAAGAAGCACATGTAAATCTCAAATAAGAAGATCTAAACAGAAAGTTCAACTTAAGAACTCCGGTTTGCAAAAAGAATCAAATCAAACGGAGCAACGAAACTCAAACTACGAGAGAAACAAGATCTGTTTACTAATCTGTACTAAAGTCAAATTTTATAGTACCAAAATCTTGTTTAAGTTGATAAAATAGAAAGAGGGTTTCGAGACGAAGATCTAGGCGCTTGAATCGCCTGATTCCGATAAACGAGCGAAAAGATAAACTAAAACGAAAATTGGATCAGAAATCGCGATTGAAAATAATCGCGGAAAATCCGAGAAAAAGAAAAACTGATGAACAGGCTAACGAACGAACGTTCGCTATCTGTGGCTAACGAAAGAACACCGTTCGTTAAAACGAAGTACGGACGAATGTACGGACGAACGTCCTCTAAATAAACTAAACCGGAAAAAATAAAAACGATCTATTATAAAAAAACGAACCTAGGGTTTTTCTAAAAAATGGATCGGTTTTTTCCTAATAAAAAACCGGATCGATTTTTTCCTAATAAAAAACCGGCGGCGGTGAGGCGACTACCTCGGCGGGGCTCCGGCGAGGTCCGGCGGCTCCGGCAGGGTCCAGGTGGTGGCGGGGCGGCGACGGCAGGCGGCGGCGACGCTAGGCGGTGGGGTGGCAACGGCGCTAGGCGGCAGCGGCGGCAAGCGGCGGCGGGGTTGGCGGGCCGGCTCGAGTGGTGGTGGTGGGGGGGTCGGGGCGGCGTATATAAGTAGGGGGAGGGGCGGCTTGGGGGAGGGGGCAAGGCGGCGGCGCGTGGCAGAGTCCTGGTCGGATTCGGCGTGCGGCGGCGGCGGTCTCCCACGTCGGGGACGAGGCAGACGGGACGGCTAGGCTAGCTGGCTGGGCTTCGGCCCAGTCGGCGGAGAGAAGTTTTTTTTAAAAAATTCGCCAAAATTTATATAAATCCTAGAAAAATAAATAAATATCTAAAAATGCCAAAACAAATTTTCACCATCTAAATAAAATATTTAGAACAAGATGAACATTTTCTTGGCCCTAAAATGCAATTTTGAAAAACGTGCAAATTTTCTAATTCAAATAAAATAGCAATAAACTCCGAATAAATTCAAATATTTGATTTTAATATTTTCCTCCAATATTTCATTTATTTTGGAGCAGTCATATTATCTCCTCTCATATATTTTAATATGAAATACTTTCGGAGAAAAAAATAATTAAAACCAAAAATCCTCGTTCAATATTTGATAGAATTCAAATATGAAAACGGTGAAATCCCCAACTCTCTCCGAGGGTCCTTGAGTTGCATAGAATTTCGAGGATCGCGAAGCGAAATGCAGCAAAATATGATATGCAGGAATGATCTATGTATAACAATCCAAATTGGAAATTTGGGATGTTACAAACCTACCCCCTTAAGATGAATCTCACCCTCGAGATTCGGGTTGGCTAGAAAATAGGTGTGGGTGGTCTTTGCAAAGATCATCCTCTCGTTCGCAGGTGGCTTCATCCTCGGTATGGTGGCTCCACTGAACTTTGCAAAACTTGATAACCTTGCTGCGGGTGACTCGGCTGGCAAATTCAAGAACCATGACTGGCTTCTCCTCATAGGTCAGATCACTGTCCAACTGAATCGCCTCCAAGGGCACCGTATCTCTTAGCGGTATATCGGCCATCTCAACGTGACACTTCTTCAACTATGAAACATGAAACACATCATGAACTCCTGACAGTCCTTCAGGTAACTCCAACTTGTAGTCAACTTCTCTCATACGTTCCAAAATTCGGTACGGGCCTACAAATCTCGGGGCTATTTTTCCCTTAACTCCAAAACATTTCACTCCTCGTAGAGGTGACACTCGCATATATGCTCTATCTCCAATTTCATAGGTTACTTCCTTTCGTTTCGAATTTGCATAACTTTTCTGCCTGGACTGAGCTACCTTCAATCTATCCCAGATCAATTTAACCTTCTCTTCTAATTCCTTGATCAGATCTGGTCCAAACAACTGTCGGTCTCCAACTTCATCCCACATCAACGGTGTTCTGCACCTTCGTCCATAAAGGGCTTCGAACGGTGCCATCTTCAAACTGGCTTGATAGCTATTGTTGTATGAGAACTCTGCATAGGGCAAATTGTCATCCCAACTAGATCCATGATCTAGCACACAGGCCCTCAACATATCCTCCAGAATCTGGTTGACTCTCTCGGTCTGTCCATCTGTCTGCGGATGGAATGTTGTACTGAACTCCAACCTCGTTCCCAAAGTCTGGTGTAGTTGATGCCAAAACTTTGAGGTAAACTGTGTTCCTCTATCTGATACTATGGTTCTTGGAACTCCATGCAGACATACGATCCTGGTCATGTATATCTTGGCCAACTTCACACCAGTATAGGTGGTTTTCATTAGGATAAAGTGAGCCACTTTGGTCAAGCGATCTACTACTACCCATATAGAATCATATCCTGATTTGGTCCTGGGAAATCCGGTGATGAAATCCATGCCAAGTTTATCCCACTTCCATTCGGGTATCGGCATAGGCTGTAACAATCCTACGGGCTTTTGATGCTCAGCCTTCACTCTCTGATATACATCACATACGGCTACATACTCGGCAATATCCTTCTTCATTCCAGTCCACCAGAAACGTTCCTTCAAATCTAAATGCATCTTGGTGTTTCCGGGGTGTATCGAGTATGGTGAGTCATGAGCCTCCTGAAGTATTAACTTCCTGATCTCTGTGTTATTGGGCACATAAACACGGTCCTCAAACCATAATGTGTCGTGCTCATCTTCACGAAAACCTTTGGCCTTTCCTTTGCCCATTCTCTCCTTTATCTCAGCAATCTCTTTGTCATCTTTCTGAGCTTCTCGAATATTTCCTAACAATGTCGACTGAACTTCCATTGTTGCAACAAAACCTCTAGGAACAATCTCCAATCGAAGTTCCCTGAGATCCTCTGCTAACTCTTTTGGCAATCCTATGCTTACGAGGATGTTAGCATAACTCTTCCGGCTCAAAGCGTCAACTATGACATTGGCCTTGCCTGGATGATAGTGAAGCTTCATGTCATAATCCTTTATAAGCTCCAACCATCTCCTCTGCCTAAGGTTTAGCTCCTTCTGGGTGAAAATGTACTTCAAACTCTTATGGTCAGTGTATACATCACAATGGTTTCCAATAAGATAATGTCTCCAAGTCTTCAACGCATGCACTACGACAGCCAACTCCAAATCATGTGTGGCATAATTTAACTCATGCGGTTTCAGTTGTCGTGAGGCATACAAAACAACTCTTCCATCCTGCATAAGCACACTTCCAAGTCCTAGGCGAGAGGCATCGCAATACACTTGAAACTCCTTACGTATATCCGGCAGAATCAGCACGGGGGCTGTAGTCAAACATTTCTTTAACTCCTGAAAACTCGCCTCACATTCTTCCGTCCATTTAAATTTGGTATCCTTCTTCAATAACTCCATCATTGGCTTCGCAGTCTTGGAAAAATTCTCGATGAATCTCCGATAGTATCCTGCGAGTCCAAGAAAACTGCGGATCTCGCTAACTGAAGTGGGTGCCAACCATTCAGTGACTAACTGAACCTTGGTGGGATCTACTGCTACACCTTCTCCTGATATAACATGTCCAAGGAATCCGACTTTCTTCAACCAAAACTCACATTTGCTGAACTTGGCATACAACTGGTGTTCCCTGAGTTTCTCGAGAACTAAACACAAATGCTCCTTGTGCTCCTCCTCATTCTTCGAGTATACCATTATATCATCAATGAACACTACAACAAACTTATCCAAATATTCCATGAACACCTTGTTCATCATGCTCATGAAATAGGCAGGGGCATTAGTCAGTCCAAATGACATGACTGTATACTCATATAACCCGTATCTTGTGGTAAATGCGGTTTTAGGTATAACCGTCTCCCAGATCTTCAGCTGGTGATATCCTGATCGTAGATCGATCTTTGAAAACACCTTAGCTCCTTGCAGCTGGTCAAACAAATCATTGATCATCGGCAGGAGGTATTTGTTCTTGATCGTCACCTCATTTAACGCACGATAATCAACAACCATCCTTAGAGACTTATCCTTCTTCTCAACCAAAAGCACTAGGGCTCCCCATGGTGATGAACTCCGTCGAATGTAACCTTTATCCAATAACTCTCTGATCTGCTTCTTAATCTCCTCCAGATCATTTGCGGGCATCCGGTAGGGTCTCTTTGATATTGGCCCTGTACCTGGCAATAGCTCTATCAAAAACTCGATGTCTCGATCCGGTGGCATGCCTGGTAACTCCTCTAGAAAAACGTCTGGGTAATCCTTCACTACAGGCACTTCCTCCTGAACAACTTCCGTGAGGGTATTTACTTGGCTCCTCCCAGGCGCATGCCTAGATACATACTTAATCCTTTTTCCCTCAGGGGTGGTGAGATAAATCGGCTTACTAGCACAGTCAATGCTTCCTCCATACTTTGACATCCAGTCCATGCCTAATATCACATCCAATCCTTGTGACTCCAAAATTATTAGGTCTGGCAGGAAAACATGGCTACCAATGGTTAAGGGTATCTGGTCGCACCATCGACTAGCCATATACTCTGCTCCAGGTGAACTTACTAACAGAGGGGTCCTAAGGGTTTGGGCTGGTAGTTTAAACTTATCCACGAATCCCCTTGATATGTATGAATGTGATGCACCAGTATCAAAAAGAACAAGGGCGGTAAAAGACTTAACCAAAAACTTACTAATAACCGCGTCTGGCTGCTCTTCAACCTCCTCCACGTTAACGTGGTTCACTTGTCCTTTGTTGAATGGATTGGGCTTCTTCCCAGCGCTCCCATTACCGTTTCCATTCTTCGCTTCAAGGCACTCCGTGGCATAGTGTCCAGTCTTCCCGCACTTGAAGCAAGTAACATGGCTCAGGTCTCTCTTGGCGGGTGTGGCTGGATTGGGGCGGTTCTAGTTGTTGCTTGCTCCATTCCCATTCCCATTCCTTGGGATAGTATGATTATGGGTACTTCCTCCATTGTGGGTGTGGCCTCCATGGTTATGAACAAGTCCTCCCGAGTTCGGAGTTAGGCGAGGCTTCTGCTGAGCTTCTGAATTATACCTTCCTTGTCCATACTTCCTCTTACGGCTCTCAATCTGCTGCGCTTCCCTTCAATCATAAGAGCCTTATCTACCAACTCCCGGTAGTTGTTGAATGTTGCCACCATCAACTGCATGCACATCTCATCATTCAGCCCTCCCATAAACTTCTCCTGCTTCACGGCATCTGTGGCCACATCGTCAGGGGCACAACGAGATAACTTGCTAAACTCATCCACGTACCGAGCCACAGTACGGTTCCCCTGACGTAAGTTGCGAAACTCACGCTTCTTCATACTCATAGCTCCAGCTGAGACATGGGCTATACGGAAAGCTTGCTAAAACTGGTCTCATGTAACAGTGGCTATAGGGTAGGTGACAGTGTAATTCTCCCACCATAAGGCTGCTGGTCCATCCAACTGATGTGCGGCAAAACGCACCTTCTTAGCATCGGTACATCCTACAGTGGTTAAGTCCCTTCCAATCCTGTGGAGCCAATCATCTACCACTATGGGCTCGGTGCTACTGGAAAACACCGGCGGCTGCAACCTCAGAAAACGGGCTAGGTTATCAACTGGTGGTGGTGGCGGTGGGTTGTTTTTGTTGTTGCCTTGGTTCTGTACTAACAACTGCATCAGGGTATTCTGCTGCTGGATCAACTGAGTGAGCTCCGGTGGGAAGGTGAATCCGGGGTTATGTCTCGGAGGGATCTGATGGGTTTAGAGGGAAGATATTAGAATAGAATGAGGTCTAATGAGAGAAACACTACCCATATGAACATGAGGCAAACACAATCATTTTACTCAATCAGTCAAGCTAGGGCATACAATCAATCTAATCTATCGTTACAAAAGTGCTCGGACTATACTATAAACATGGTGGAATACTACTACTAATGTGGTGGTCTACTAAAAATATTGATCGGTCGAAGACTCCATGATGTCTGCTCCAGCTTCGTCTTCATAGTCATTATCGCTATCATCGGGGTCCGAGTCAGTGTCGTTGATGATGATGTAGTCCTCAGAACGAATCTCCTTGGGTTCTTCGTCTTCTCCTCCTGGCGCGGGGTCTCCCATGAAGACTCCTAGCTTCCTTTCCAGATCATCATTCTTTTCCACTAGTACGATGATTTCCTCCTCATAATCTTTGCGTGTAGCTTTGAGTTCTTCCTCCAGTTCTGTGATCCTTGTCATCGCCTTCTTCAGATCTATCATTCCTGCGCACATCTGGCTCTCCTGGTGACGAATGTGATGGTTTAACTCCTGGATGAAAGCGACGGTTGGTCTATCCTTCCTGGTGCTGATCATCTCACATTGCTCATCTCGGCGCCCACAAATCCGGTAGATAGTATCCTTAAGATCCTTATGGTAAACTTCTTCAATGTGTCCCATGGTGATGTGAGCTGCCATACTCTTTCCTAGACTCCAAGTTGGTGCATCAAAGGAAAACTCTACGGGCTTAGTGACTCGTGTGAATGTCCTTCCTGGAACTTGAATCATCCATCGCTCCTCTTTTGGTAAAGTGGCGTTGTAAGTCCCGGTGAAGCTTGGTATTCCAATGTTCAGGTACCTAGTGAATTCCTTCAAGTGTCATCCAAAAGGTGCTTCTTCATCCGGTTGTGCAAACTTGTTCCTTGTGTCTGCCATCATAAAGAGTAGAAAATGGAGAGGAGTCAGGAATGAGAAGAGAATAGTGATCTAGGGATTTAGCTTAGTGGTCGTGTCCTACACTCAGTGTGTGCTCTGATACCATCTTGTAGCGACCCGACCTCAAACGGTCAAGTCTCTGTGCTTCAGTGTCATCCCTGGATCGGTAATGCTGACACACACAGTACTCGAAGGATTTATAACAGAGTAGCAATCACACACTTATTACATTGAATGTCTCAAAAGAGAACTTATTACAATAAATATGTCTTAAGGTCATCTAATACGATAACAGCGGAAGGCTTGGAAGATAAAGTGAGTCCATCAACTCCAACGGCATAGCTGAGCTGCACGACAACGACCTAACGAACCTTACTCCTCGTCTGAAAAGTCTGCAACATAATACGTTGCAGCCCGAAACAGGTCAGCACATGGAATATGCTGGCAAAGTAACAGAGTAGAGCAAGAACAGAATAATGCTATCACTATATGCATATTTGGCTCGTGGAAAGCTCTATGCTTATAGTTTTTGCGAAAAGCCAATTTTTCCCTACAACAAAGGAATAGATTTTATTTAACTATCATGGTAGTTGAAACATCATTGAGAAGGTTCCTCCAACTCAATCCCAATTAAAAGTAATTATCAACCCAACAATTTTAATTTTAGAGTGATGAGATACATATGATAATCCAAGTTCTAGATACTCAAGATTTGTCCATAACCGGTGACACGGCTAACCATGATTAGTTTATACACTCTGCAGAGGTTTGTGCACTTTCCCCACAAGACTCGATCTCCTCCCTTGGATTTCTCACACTACATGATGTTTGAGAAACGAATGACCGAGACACAGTCTTTAAGAAGCATTAACTCTCTACTCCGGATAGACTATACCACCTACAACCCACTACCTGCTAGTCTATCTCTTCAAGAGCTTCACGCAACTTACTCAACTATGCTAGAGCCCATAATAGCTTGTGGATGCATACAGAAGTTTCTAGCATGAAATATCTCAGTTCCCTTTGAGCCTGGGTGGCGGACCGTAGGATTATCACATGGGTACTCCGGGATATCCTAGGACAACACTGGATTCTCCAGGTGCCCGACAAGCAATCCACTTAGATGTGTATTTAAGTTGCCACCTTAAGTTGAAACATTAATTAACAATCTCACATCTGTCATAGTTTCACTCAAACCTAATCCACGTCTACGAGCATAGCATAGCAATATAAGCAATACGTAGAAGTAACTCCCAAGGGTTTGATAATAACAGGGCAATATGTTCTACCTCATCAACTACTTCCCAATCCCACATGTTATCAAATCCTAATCATGCAATGTTTGAGGGTTGAAACTAATGCATAAAAACTGGGTGATAAAGGGTATGATCAAAGTGTTACTTGCCTTGCTGATGATCCGCAAAACCTAGAGACTCGTAGTAGCACGCTTCACACTCCGGGTGTTCTATCGCAAACAAACAATATCATACATAAGCAGTCAAGCAAAGAAGCACGGGTAAATCTTAAATAAGAAGATCTAACCAGAAAGTTCAACTTAAGAACTCCGGTTTGTAAAAAGAATCAAATCAAACGGAGCAACGAAACTCAAACTGCGAGAGAAACAAGATCTGTTTACTAATCTATACTAAATTCAAATTTTACAGTACCAAAATCTTGTTCAAGTTGATTAAACAGAAAGAGGGTTTCGAGACGAAGATCTAGGCGCTTGAATCGCCTGATTCCGATAAACGAGCGAAAAAATAAATTAAAACGAAAATCAGATCAGAAATCGCGATCGAAAATAATCACGGAAAATCTGAGAAAAAGAAAAACGAACGAACAGGCTAACGAACGATCGTTCGCTATCTGCGGCTAACGAATGAACAATGTTCGTTAAAACGAACGTACGGAAGAACGTCCGCTAAATAAACTAAACCGAAAAAATAAAACCGATCTATTCTAAAAAACGAACCTAGGGTTTTTCTAAAAAAACTGGATCGTTTTTTTTCTAAAAAACTCGCGGCGGCGAGGCAACTACCTCGGCTGGGCTCCGGCGAAGTCCGGCGGCTCCGGCGGGGTCCGGGTGGTGGCGGGGCGGCGGTAACGGTAGGCAGCGACAGCAGGCGGCAGCGATGGCGCTAGGCGGCAGCGGCGGCGGCGGCAGGGTTGGCC